>NC_080738.1:6922336-6959836 GCF_019097595.1 Hemibagrus wyckioides | reverse complement strand
TGTTGGTCTGGCAGTAAAGCTGTCTCAATATAAATCCATTTCTCTCTCTCTCTCTCTCTCTCACACTTTTTATCTATTTATTAGGCTGCCAGACTGCATTCCATTAAGACAAAAATAATGGCATACACAAAAGCAGAGATACAGACAGACAGAAAAAATACAGATGCAGGATGAAAGTGTGTGAGTGAGCAAGAGTGTTACATCTAATATGATCTACTTCCTGTTTCTAAAATATTAGTGATGTCACACGAACAAGTCGAATTACTTTCAATTACTGCAGATACTTTCCCAATCTCAGATTTATTTATTTATTTTGGTTGTTGCATTGCATAGGAGGAATAACATAAAGATCACCACACACACACACACACACACACACACACACGCATCACTTCTGATGTTTCATGCACTTATTCATTTTTGACCTTGGGAAAGATTTCGTTGCTGATGGGTTTAAGCTTAAAGCGGCTAGGATGCTGACGTAATAGACATACTTACAGGAAGGCTTTGTGTAGATGTGTGTGCGTCTCTCTCTCACACACACTCACACTCACACACATGCACTGCTTTTCACTTGCTTAATTTAAACACAAATTTATATTTATATCCATCTAACAAATTTTAGCACTGTAATCCAGAGCGGCCTGCAAAAATTTTGGACGTATGTAGAAGTGGGCGGAGTGGAGCCAGGTGGGAGGGGCTATGAGGGAGGAGCTAAATGTGGCATTGTCAGGGTTCAAGCTCTACTATTAAGCGTTTTTACTATTAAGCCTGTTTCCGTGGGGTACAAGTATGACATTATATACAGGCCAAATTCCCTTAGTCATACACATAAAGTGAAGATTGATGCAGTGAAATGAAACAAAAGTAGGTTGACTTTCTTAAATCAGGCAAAACAGCAACATACAGCAGGAGAAAAAGGCATATATGCAATATTAAGGTCATGTTTAAAGGTGTAATGAACATGCTTGATTGTGTGCATTACCCCAGCACACATAACAAGGAGGCAACTTAGGGTGGAACCAACTTATGGTGGTTCTGTGATGAGACTTGCTTGGGTTTGGCTGTAGATTACAGAGCAATGAAGGGGGTGGAGGATGATGAAGGATCTGTGATGCGGTGGGGATGTTTTTTCTGCAAAGACCCTGGTTAGGACCAATTGCATCATGGACTGCCTCTGCCAAGGAGTTACAACTGGGCCATGGTTGGATCTTCCAACGATCCAAAACCCTTCCTCCATGTCCACACAGTGAAAACAGAACCAAGTGTGTGACATGGCCAGCCCAGTCCAAAGACCTGAGCTCCATGAAAAACTTTGATGGCAGTGGTGGCTCAAGGCCTCGAGCAAAGCCTTAACCCTCACTGCTCTAGGTGTGCTGTATCATGGCTGACCCTGTGCTCTATCCCCAATATCCAAAGTTGGGATATGTGAAGAAAGAATTTCACTGTGCTGTAATGTACATCGATCAGACATAACATTATGACCACCTGCATAATATTGTGTTGGTCCCCCTTTTGCTGCCAAAACAGCCCTGACCCGTTCTGCACTGTGTATTCTGACACCTTTCTATCAGAACCAGCATTAACTTCTTCAGCAATTTGAGCAACAGTAGCTTGTTTGTTAGATCAGACCACACGGTTTGCTCCCCACATGCATCAGTGAGCCTTGGCCGCCATTGACCCTGTCTCCGGTTCACCACTGTTCCTTTCTTGGACCACTTTTGATAGATACTGACCACTGCAGACCGGGAACACCCCACAAGAGCTGCAGTTTTGGAGATGCTCTGATCCAGTTGTCTAGCCATCACAGTTCGGCCCTTCGTCAAACTCGCTTAAATCCTTACGCTTGCCCATTTTTCGTGCTTCTAACACATCGACTTTGAGGACAGAATGTTGACTTGCTGCCTAATATATCCCACCCACTAACAGGTGCCATGATGAGGAGATCATCAGTCTCATTCAATTCACCTCTCACTGTTCAGAATATTATGCCTGATCAGTGTATATGTGACAAATAAAGGCTTCTGTCAACAGGACAGGATTTAGGACCCTGGGGATTTGAAAATGTTCTGGTAATTACACAGGAAGACATGAAAAATGACTAAAGGGTGCCAATAATTATGGCATCTATAATTTATTCATAATATATTCTTTCCTATTTTCAGTTAAGCTAAATAACCAAAAAAAAAATATTTTTATACCCTGAATCTTTACTGACTGACTGACTGCATGCTGCCATGTATTTATCCCTTTAATGTCGAGCTCGAATGCTGTTCAATCTCTGAATGCCATTTAAATGAGTTTTTAAGCGGACATGCTGTTTAAAGCCCGCGTTAATTCAGCCTCGTTTAAAATCGAGCGTCTCATTAATGTCACGTTTAGCAAGATGATAATCCTGTGTCAAGGGCGATCACTGATTGGCCTTGAAGGGTCACATGGAGGAGATCTGCTAATCTTTAATGTTATCTTCAGAGAGAGAGAGAGAGAGAGAGAGAGAGAGATGGAGACAGAGACTGAGACAGACGGAGGGAAGAAGAGAGAAAGATATAAGAGAAGGTATTGATTAATCAAAGAATGTATTGGAACTTAAGTTAAAGGTCGTTTTCCTCTTAGAAACTTCTGGCTATGCTGCTGAATACACAAACACATACAGAGAGGAGGAGAACGAGAGAGAGAGAGAGAGAGAGAGAGAGAGAGAGAGATTTCTTGGTCTGTGTCCAACACAAATTTAGTGAGACAGCATTTGGGTGATTTGCCTTTTCCTGGAAATACTATAGCACACCGCCTGTGTGATAGTCTGAACTGCAAACCTTATATACACCTCAACACCACACACACACACAACCACCCACACACACACACACACACCCACACACACACAGAAAGAGAAACGGAAATGAAAGTCCTCTGGAACAGGAGATATCATCAGGCACTGAGTTCACTGCCATTAAAAGTCATTTGGCTGTGAGGTGAGCAGTCAAGGTGGAAATTTCCAGTTACTAGAAAAGGTTTTGTCAAAATACAAAATGAGTCGAAACAAAAAACATATCAGTTGATGCGTTTTGTCCTTTATCATACTCCTTCTGAATCATCTCAAACAATCTCAATCGTCTGAAGCATTTTCAAAGGTTTACATTTCCTTTTTACAATTTTCTAATTGGCTGAAACCTACGAGTTCCTAGAATTCGTCGGAAAAACAATCTCAGGTGTTCACTGACACAAAGAAGATGAATACAAAGAAGGGGTGGAGCTATAAAGCCAGCAGCTATGTGGTGTACGAGCACTTCATATCTGCGAGCACTGAGCACCGAGACACTTTCAAAGCTCTGTTCAGACAAAACTGTCAATCATTTTTCACTGCTTTTACAAAACTATTTTCTGCCCTTCACACTCCAGCACCTTAACACTGGAGATCTGCAGCACATTCATTCAAGAACACAGACTGTGCTGTGACTGTTGTTTGTGTTTTTTGAGCTCAGTGTGTTATGGAGATTTTGAGGTTTTGGGGGTGGTGGTAGCTCAAGTGGTTAAGGCTCTGGGTTGTTGATTGGAAGGAGCACTGCCAAACTGCCACTGTTGGGCAATGAACAAGGCTCTTAACCCTTCCTGCTCCAGGGGCACTGCATTACTGACCCCAACTTAATCAGCTGGGATATGTGAAGAAAGAAAAGATTCTGCTGTAATGTATGTGTGGCTTCTTCTTCTCAGATGAGATGAACTTTGGATGAAGAGTTTTGAGAAACTGGCTTGAGAAAGACTTTGGGTTCCCCAAGACACTGTGTAGGAAAAACAGTACGATGGATGAATGAATGAATGAATGAATGAATGAATGGTTGGTTGGTTGGTTGGTTGGATGGATGGATGGATGGATGGTTGGATGGATGGGTGGTTGGATGGATGGGTGGTTGGGTGGTTGGGTGGTTGGATGGGTGGTTGGGTGGATGGATGGGTGGTTGGATGGGTGGTTGGATGGGTGGTTGGATGGGTGGTTGGATGGGTGGTTGGATGGGTGGTTGGATGGGTGGTTGGATGGATCTGGACCACATTCAAGTTACGTTCTAATCTCCCTTGGATACTTCAAAACATTTTCTTTACCAAAGATATGCTGACGTTTTCTTTAAGGAGTCTCCAGTCTCAGTACCAGTGCATAATAAAGTCTTCAGGACTTCTTATTTTTTGTCTTGGAGTGAGAGAAAATAAAGTGGATGGAGAGGGAAAGAGTCTCTGTTTACACTGTGTATATGTTCAAATCAAAAGCGATAACAGGAATTATCTTGTCTTGAGGATGTTCCATGACATTAAAGCCTTTTTTTTATTTATCTCCTTACTTACTTCCTTACAGTTTTTCTCAGCCCAAGTGCTGGAAAACCAGACAGGAGAGAAAACTTGTAGTGAAATGCAAGAGACGTGTCTTTATCAGAGCTTCAGCTATTAACAAGATCCAGGTTTTAAGTAAAAACCTGAGGCAGAGATGGATTTTTGAGTAGTCTGCACTCATAAGAAATACACAGTGCTTTATAATGTTAAAATACCACAAATAAATAAAAAAGAAAGACGTTCTGTGCCGCAAAAATGTGCTGCTCGGAGTTTCAAATCACTTTTCCTGTAGAAAAAAAATTCACACGGCGAACTAACTATTAAATATAAACATGATGAACGTTAGCAAAAGTTCAAGTTTCCAGAGAAACAGGATGTTTCATCAGCTGTTCATCAGACAGACAGCTGTTTGGACAGGTTGTGTTAATGCACTCGTTATTGTTTCTATAGCAACAGCTTTCACAGGAACTTGTTTGGCAGATGTGCCATACGAACAGATCCATGTAGTTGTTGATAAGGTGAAGTTTTCTGTGAGGCCATTTACAGAAGGAGTCTCCAGTGCCAGTGCTTCGGCTTCATGGTTTCTCAGTAAGCTGCACTATTTGAGTTTGGTGAAAGAACTGAGAGAGCTGGTGCTGACTCTACACACTGGGACTCATCACAGCCAGTATTTCTCAATAACAGGAAGTGCTTGGTTCTTTGCATTAGGCTGTAATGTAAGTCTAGTCTGGTTTTTGGGACAATATAAAATGAATACATGGGATTAGAAGTAATTCCATCTTCTAGAAAGATGGCACTACTCTCTTGGCACTAGTTTAGAGACCATAATTGGTTCAACTAATGATTTCATTAGTTTTTTTAAATTTAATTTAACAGAGATTTATGTCAGATGTTGGTCTGGCGAATAGGAAATTCAAAGTAAATTCTGGGCCTCTTGGATTTTGAATTGGTCTCACTTCCATTTAGACTCGATCTTGAATTTGTTTGCTTCCTTTAAACTCAATCCTGACTTGGTCTTGCTTTCATTTGGACTTGATCTTGATTTTGTCTTGCTTTCATTTAGACTTAATCTTGACTTCGTCTCACTTCTATTTGGACTCAATCCTGACTTGGTCTCACTTCCACTTAGACTTGATCCTGACGTGGTCTTGCTTCCATTTGCACTCAGTCTTGACTTGGTCTTGCTTTCATTTAGATTTGATCCTGACTTGGTCTCACTTCCATTGGTCTTGCTTCCATTTGGACTCAATCCTGACTGGGTCTTGCTTTCATTTAGATTTGACCTTGACTTGGTCTCACTTCTGTTTAGACTCGATCCTGACTTGGTTTCACTTCCACTTATGACTTGATATTGACTTGGTCTTGTTTTTCAGACACCCTTAAGACAGGGTCTTGACTCAATCCTGACTGGGTCTTGCTTTCATTTAGACTTGACCTTGACTTGGTCTTGCTTCAATTTGGACTCAATCTTGACTTTGTTTTGCTTTCATTTACACTTGATCTTGACTTGGTCTTGTTTTTCAGACACCCTTATGACAGGGTCTTGACTTGATT
This sequence comes from Hemibagrus wyckioides, assembly GCF_019097595.1. Taxonomy (NCBI): domain Eukaryota; kingdom Metazoa; phylum Chordata; class Actinopteri; order Siluriformes; family Bagridae; genus Hemibagrus; species Hemibagrus wyckioides. Next base: position 6,953,965 of record NC_080738.1, on the reverse strand, counting down.
TTCCTGGTCTTCAACTTGTCTTGGTCTGGTCCACAACCCTGTCCTTACACATTATAAGAACGTGTCTTTTGTAATGTATGAACTATAGTTTCATTCCACAGATTTGGGTTGGATTTGCAGAAGTACTTAGATCAAAAAATCTTACTAACTATGCTTTAAGGCCATGGGATTTTTTTTTCTATGTGCTAACAATCAAGCAGCTTCAGTGGTATTTAACTAATTACACCCAGGAGGTTGACAGAACCTAAGTAGGACTTTGTCAGAGCCTGAAATGATGATGTACTGTATGGGACACCGCAGGAGACCTCTCTCTCTTTTCTATGCTCTACAGTAAATTTAAAACTTGCTTGTGCAGCCAATGTCTTTTTCTATGCATTATGCTATATCTAATATGGATGAAGCAGCTGAAATCTCCTTAGCACAGAATACTAAGATAACAGATAACTGATTATCTCTCCATCTTGGGAGAACTGAAACCTTTCTTAGCGGCTTTAAAATAAAATTAGGTGAATCATCAGAATTAAATGGGAAACTGGGAGGAAATCTCATTACCGCAGAAAACAATGTAAATGATATTGGCTGCGAATTAGGCGGGGATTTATCTAGGGAAAATATGGATTAAAAAGCCTTCAGATTCATCACATGATCTCATAAAAGCTTCGAATTAGCAAGGAAAGGCCCTTTTTTGGATACCAGAAAATGCATATTTTTATACAGATATTTGATTTGGACATATGAGTACAGCATCAATGCTTCTGTTTTGTTTTTTTTTTCTTCTAACACTGTAAAAGCAAAGAGACTAAATTTAGCATCGATGCTAATGTGTGTGGATATTCTAATAATTTACTGAAAAAAAAAACCCAAAACATTTTGTTCAAAATTTGCTTCAAAATTTACTATGATTTTAACACCGTTCTACTTTCGATCTCGCTAGTCCATAGCTCAATATCTTTTTAAAAAACAAGAAAATAAGCGACTGCACTTTTCTTCCAGCGATCTTCAGAAAACTCCGATGATGCAACTTCCTGTTGAACATGTGACTTACGGACTATTCCAAATATCTCATAGGGGTGAATGTTGTGGAAACTGTAAATGTGAGGTTTTTTAATAACCTGTGATGGATGACTCAAGCAAAAGGGTGTTTAAAGTATGAGGTATTATATAGATGCATGTGTTATGCAAACATAATCTGATTTTTGAAGTATTTTAATTGACATCTGAAGGTAAAATGATCTGTGGGACACCAACATGACCTCAGCGGTGGAATCGCCCGTGTGAGAGGACAGGTTTGTATATTTCTTGGAGAAAAAAACTTTTCTTTATATGTACTTCTAGTGAAATTATACGGTAATGAGAGAGGCATTCACGTGTTAAAGGTCTAAACGACATATAACGTCACCTCAGCTTAAGGCTCGTGACTGCTAAACATCTTATCCTGTCTAACAGGATATTTAGAGGAAATAAATCCCCACGGTAGGTGTTAATACCATTAACCAGCCAGTTAACTAATTGCCCACAAAGCCGACGTAACGGAATTAGAGGGTTGAAATTAGCCTCGATTATGCTTCTGCTGCGCACAGCGTGACGTAGAAAACACAAACACATACACGCGCTCGCGCACGACTGCACACGCGCGAATGAATGCATACATTCGCGCCCGCACGCACGCGCGCGCGAGCACACGAACAGCCGGGGGGGGGACCCGCGGCGGTAAAAAAGCGCAACTACTCACGTCACGGAATTTGTCCCATCGAGCCGTCAGCCATTTGTCGTCGAGAAAATTTCCGTTGTCCTGGCGGGCGGCCGCTCCGGTGATCACCGCCGCGCACACACACACCAGCAGCATGACGGCGCGGAGCATCTGCGGAAAGAAAGAGGGGAAACAAACACAACACACACACACACACACACAGTGAAACGCTGCTTCCGCTACAAATAAACATTGATGAGAAAAGCCTGAATCATCCGTTACCGCGTCACCTTCTGCACGAGGACTTTTAGAGCTGTCGCGTGAGGCTGCGCGCGCCGAGCCGTTACTGCTGCTGCGACTCTCTCTCTCTCTCTCTCTCTCTCTCTCTCCTTGCCTGCTCGCAGTTCCGCTACTCGTCACCTTCAGCACGAGGGCACGAGCGCTGTCGCGCGCTGCTTCTCTCTGCCTCTGGTTCTGCGCACTGAGCGTATGTTCACGGAGGCGGATGCTCTCTCTCTCTCTCTCTCTCTCTCTCTCTCTCTCTCTCTCTCTCTCAGCGCCGTGACCCTGTTCTTCTTTCAGCAGGACAATTTCCTAACCAATCCAACATCTAATCATTAAATAAGTAAATAAACATACTGGATGTCTCACCTTCCAGTATATTCCTGTATAATGTACTGTATTTAGGGTCGAATCCACTATATATTTTTTTTCATTTTCGATTGAATTTATTTGTAACAATAACTTTTTGACAATGGACGTTGTCTCAAAGCAGCTTTACAGAAGTATAGAAAAATAGAAAAATAATATAAAGTTAATATTTATCCCTAATGAGCAAGCTTGGAAAAAACTCCCTGATATGAGGAGGAAACCTTGAGAGAAACCAGGCTCAGGAGGGAACCTCATTCTCATTTGGGTGACACTGGACAGTTAAATAATGTAGATGTTCTTTGTACACCATCAACCAAGATGAATAAAGACTTTGTCCTGGTCAGGCATCCGGTGGAAGGTCCGTCGAAGGGGATCTTGGTTTCTCGGTTTATCAATAATATTACGTGTCATTGGTCTCTTACTGACTGTTTACCTGTTTTATGTTACCTGTGTTATTGTTCTTCACGAATTCTTGCCACTTTTAAATGATTCTAACATGCGCCTATTTTATCGTCTCTGATTATTAATCTACTTAGATGTGACACCCTGTTATAAATACTGACTGCGATTTTGGATGTGTGTGTGTATACACCAATCAGGCGTAACATTATGACCACCTGCCTAATATTGTTTAGGTCGCCCTTTTGCTGCCCATCATGCACTGTGTATTCTGACACCTTTCTATCAGAACCAGCATTAACTTCTTCAGCAGTTTGAGCAACAGTAGCTCGTCTGTTGGATCGGATCACACGGACTAGCCTTCACCGCCCATGACCCTGTCGCTGGTTCACCACTGTTCCTTCCTTGGACCACTTTTGATAGATACTGACCACTGCAGACCGGGAACACCCCACAAGAGCTGCAGTTTTGGAGATGCTCTGATCCAGGCGTCTAGCCATCACAATTTGGCCCTTCATCAAACTCGCTTAAATCCTTACAATTGTCCATTTTTCCTGCTTCTAACACATCAACTTTGAGGACAAAATGTTGACTTGCTGCCTAATACATCCCACCCACTAACAGGTGCCATGATGAGGAGATAATCAGTCTTATTCACTTCACCTCTCACTGCTCACAATGTTATGGCTGATCGGTGTAAGTGTGTGTTTGTGTGTGTGTATGCACACATTTTAAAAGGTGTTAGCCTTTGATCCTGGAGTTAATGGATGTTCCTGAAAATCTTTCAATCAGACCGCCAGACCAAATGGATTTCCTCTTAGACACACACACACACACACACACATACATACACATACACATACACATAGAGCTAAACTGCCACAAACTGTGTGTGTGTGTAAAGACTGCATAAAACAATTAAGAGTCCATTTTCAGAAGCAGTAAGGAGACAGAAAGTGAGATTATGTGAGACTAGTGGAGCAGCGATGATAAGCATGGCCATTTTAAAAGGCACTTTGGCATCACTGCATGGCGCTTCTGACTGCGAGACTGGAAAAATCAAAAGGATTCGATGGAAGTCATGAAGTCAATGGAGCGAGGGTTTCAATTTGCACGTAATGTATGAAAATTTGCAAAAAGAGCGCGTGTAGAAATGAGGGAAATGTGTCGAGGCAATTTAAGAGCGGAGAATCAACGAGCTTGCAGGAAATACAAGGCTATATACACACACCGAAGGATTCTTTCATTTGCCTCTCTCTCTGGGAACCGAAAAAGGTTTATAAGAAACCTTACATCAGTGTTTCGCTTTTAGAAGGAGGAAAATAAAACCCTTGAAAATATCCAAGTAAACCTTGAGGAACTGTTTATCTTGTGTATAGAGCAGAGCTTTGTTCAGACAAACACAGTCAACAAGTACAAGGTAGATGGAAAGACTTCACTGGAGATGGTGAGAATCATAGGCAGGTTCTGATTTTTTCATTTCTAAACCAGGATACATAATTATCAAAGTTATAAATAACTTCAAATACAATCTTAAAAAATTAAAATAAAATTGGGTTAAAGAATAAAAAATGGATACAACAAATAGAAAAAATCTTATTGTACACATTTATTAATGATCCATTTATTAATTAAGTTATTAAATTAATTACAGTTACAAATAATTTATTTGTTAAAAAAATCTGTTTGTTTATTTATTAATTTATTTTAATGTGTTTATTTATTTTATTGTGTAATTTACTTTATTTATTTCATTTTCATTATTAGTTATTTATTTCATTTTGCATTTATATTTATTTATTTTATTTTGCATTTTTATTTATTTACTTTATTTTGCATTTTTATTTATTTATTTTATTTTGCATTTTTATTTATATATTGTATTTTGCATTGTTATTTATTTTATTTTGCATTTTTATTAATGTATTTTATTTTGCATTATTTATTTATTTATTTATTTTATTTTGTATTTTTATTTATTTGATTATTTTATTTCGTTTTTACAGTTAAAGTGGTCTTTGTCTCTTAAAACATTTGACAGTCTGTGTTCTAGTACATTTTTACAGTGTATTCTTTAAACGATGTACAAAATATTTGTTTATTTTCCTATATCAGCTAGCCAGAGTACTGAATGACTTGCTAGCCGTGTAAAGCGGTGGTGGCTCAAGTGGTTAAGGCTCTGGGTTGTTGACCAGAAGATCAGGGGTTAATGCCCCAGCACCGCCAAGTTGCCACTGTTGGGCCCTTGAGCAAGGCCCTTAACCCTGTCTGCTCCAGGGGTGCTGTATCATGGCTGACCCTGTGCTCTGACCCCAACCTCCAAGGCTGGGATATGCAAAGAAAGAATTTCACTGTGCTGTAATGTATATGTGACAAATAAAGGCTGTTTCTATTTCTTTTTCTAACTAGCCTGCTAACTCAGTAGAAAGAAACATAAGCTAATAGAAGTCATATGTATACAATATTTCTCTTGTCATTCGTTTACAATGTAAACAATGAATTACAATCTACTAACTACAAATTCTACATGTTTTAAATTCAGCTACAGAAGAAGCAGAGGAATGAAATGAGGAGGAAAAAAAGGAATACATCCACTCTAGACCACAATGTTATGTCTTTGATTATTGTTACTCAGCCTCTGCATCCAAACATAACAAGATAGTTGTGTCTGTGTGACCAGAGCAGTCAAAACAAGTCCAGTTCTGCTACACGAGCATCAGATGTGAGGTGAGGAGTTTTGGGGGTGTGGTCAGTGTTTCAGAGGTGTTTAGTTGAGACAGAGTCAGTTGTCTCTGCTGTGCTTTGTGCACAGGGACATTGTCGTACAGAACCAGGTTTGAGTTCCGGTGAGGGGAAAGAAAACATTACGGCTTTTCACACTTGAAATTGTTAACCCTGGGTGATACTAAACCCTGGGTAAACGGAATCCTGGGTTATCTGTAATCACGTTTCACACTGCTCATACCATACCTGGGGTCACCTGTAAATCCTGGGTATTCATTAATAGACGTTTCACATTGTACATTCCTAAACCCCGGGATCTTATTTGCATATTTGCGGTGTCGCCGTCACGGCTTTTCCCACGTCTTATTAAAAAAATAGCATGCGTAGGTCTTCAGCCATTTTAAGCCTCATGAGTGGCACAAAGGCAAGAAAAGAAAGACAAAAGTACAAAGGAAAGCAAAGTATGTGAATATTTCTATTGAATTTCTTTTAAGTGTGGAAAGTCTAGTGTATACTTTAGAGTAGCGTCATTGTTTACAGTTGCATCCTCCTCTCGGAAATGATGGGTCGCTCCCAGAAGTCCACTTTCGAAATGACAAAAACAACTTTTATGTATTTAATAAACGCTTCGAGAGGCCACATTATGAAAGTCAACACTTCTCTACAAGACGCTATCGATGCAGAACGGATAGTCGCAATTGCATTGTGGTCCTTAGCGACCAACGCGGAGTACGGCTAATTTGTCATTCAGTTCCTTAAATACTCTGTTATTTCTGACCATGCCGTCCAATTTGTCTTGAACAGACTTTCCTGACCACTTTTCTGAAAGAATAATACAGTGTCCTCATCACTCCAGTTCACACGCTTTCCGTCTTTTGACATTTCTTACTTTTCCCTTACCGGCTGCTGTTTACACGACGCGTGTTTCCTGTTACTGACGTGACATGAGCCTTGCTGCTGAATTTCTGATTGACTGTCTGTTGCCAAGTGTCCAGCAGCAACAAGCAAACACTGCTCCGTTTCACACTGAACAAACTTGTGGCAAATGTGGTGCTAACCCTGTTCCGGAGCAGGGTTTCATAACCCCGGGTAAAAAGTGGTGCTAACACCGCTTTCAAATTACAGGTGTGAAACGTTTCGTTACCCGGGGTTAAAAGTGGTGTTTAGAACGGCAATAACCCGGGGTTAAGCGTGAAAAGTGTGAAAAGCGCCTATTCTGTACAATTTTGTGGTCAGAGATTGGGGAAGAGACACACATTAGTGATGATGGTCAGGGGGGCACAAACTTTTGCACAGTTACAGTTTATTTACACCATGTGAAGTAACACCATGTGACACCTTATTACCAAACTACTGATCTACTAGGAGCGGTTTGTGTTTCAGCTCCAGTTTAAGACTCAAAAGTAATGGCACCCCTGAAATGTTAGTAAATCATGTCAGAATACTCATTCATTTGGTCCGTCACATGGTTTTACTGCCGGTTTGAATAGTTCACTGTGCCTCCGGGGGAAAAAAAACCCAGCTCCTGAAGTCTTCATCGCTCGTATCGACTCGATCCTGCCATTCTCCGAAGTCCCATTTAATGCACTTTCCCCGGAGCAGATAACGGCAGCGTGGCTGATCCTGTTTAAAAATGACCTTTAGGAAGTGTTTTAGTAGCTGTCATGACAATAAGCTGCATTTTTCTGTCATTTTCATACACTTGGGAATGTTTACATGGAATGAATTATGCATGAATTGAATGAATCGAGCACAGACAGCTGAGGAGACGCACACACACACACACACAGTAGTGAAGATCTGGCTATGGGCTCCTCTGCATTATTTAAAATGCCATTAAAAATGCAAAAGATTGGGTTTGAGAAGTAGGTAAGACACGTGTGTGTGTGTGTGTGTGTGTATGTTTATATCTTAATGGGGACTAACTGTCCCTATAAGGATAGGAAGGTCCGCACAAAGGTAATAATGAATAAAGAGAATGTGTGTGTGTGTGTCTTTGTGTTTGTGTGTGTGTGTGTGTGTGTTCATATCTTGGATCTTGGTGGGAATCAACTGTCCCCACAAGGACATTAATATCGCACATGTGTAAACATTGCATGAACTGGTTACATCAATAATTAGGAAGATCCACAAAAAGATAGTGTGTGTGTGTGTGTGTGTGTTTGAATTTACCTAGAAAAGAGATGTGAAATCTGGTAAAAGAACAGATGGCACAGCAGTTGGCCTGAACGAGAAGTGAAAGATGAACGAGACGGAAAAAAAAAAAAATCTCAAGACAGACAGACACACACACACACACACACACACAACTTTACAGAGGAAAGCAACAACGAATCAGCAGTTTGTATATATAGGTGCCATTCAGTGAGTATGAAGGAATATGGTGCGTGGAATGAATGAGGCATGAAGGAAAGGAAGGTGAGGAAAAGGAAAAAGAGCAGAACGAGGAAGAAGGGACGGTTTTTCAATACATGATGAGAGAGAGAGAGAGAGAGAGAGAGAGAGAGAGAGAGAGAATCTTTAATTAAATCAAGTAGCTCTGATGTGACTCCGGCACCACTGAACGTTTTGCCGCAACATGGAAATAGATCTCTGTGGTGTGTTGCGTGAAGGCATAAAAATGCTAAATGGCTCCATTACAAAACAAGACCCATGTTTATTCACAGCGAATCTGCAGAGGGACATTAAATATGAACTGGAAAAGAAACAGAAACATTTCTGTGGAACAGACCGGAATGCTTCACAACACTATGACACACAAACAGAATTTGTCATTCATGTAACATAGTCGCAAAACCACTAGCTGAGACAAGACCGTGTATCACCTTTAAATATCCATTTTCAATTCTTGATTGCTTGAAATGTATCCGTCGATTAAACTGACAGCTAATAAAAAACTAGCATGCAAACAAGCTAATCAACAGTTACTAGCGTGTTCACACTAGCAATACGTGACTTTTAAGTTACACAATGACTTTAATAAACTATGGAGAACTCTGTAATGTAAATAAACAAATAAAAAAAGGATTTGTGATTCATGTAACATTCAGTTTGCTTGTTGGTAGCGAATGTTGTAGCTAGTCTATCACATTAGCATGAACACACCACATTCTGGATTCTGATTGGTCTGACTGGTTTTCAAACAACAAAGATAGCGACATTAAAGAACTCATTCTGTTTCAGTAACAGCTTGTTCAGGGCGCTGGTGGCTCAGTTTTGGGTTTCTCGCCTACCATGTGGAAGGCCCGCGGTCGATTCCCAGCCTGTGCCCAAACCCCAGCCACTGGATGCAGTGCCGGTCCCAATCGTCAGGAAGGGCATCCAACGTAAAACCTGTGCCAAGTTGTTGTGCGGACCAGTTGGTCCGCTTTGGCCACCTCATAGGGAGCAGCCGAAAGATCAACAACATTCAGTAACAGCTTGGTAATAAGCATGTTTTATATCAAGTTACTAAAGAAAACACTTTAAAACAGTTTCTAGTTTCAGTACATAGTAAAAGTCATCGCTAAAGAATAGTTAAAGTTTTAGGACATTAAATTGAATGCAGTTTTATTTTCTTGAAGCTTTAAACTTCATTAGGAAATAAATCAATAAACCAATAAATGTGAAATATATTTAACCAAACGCACGATTAGTTTTTATTTATTGCCTTCATTTATCGATCAATTGGAAGCGTTATTTTCAAGTAAGTGAAATTCAGTAGCGCTACAATGTCTCCCTCTGCTGGTTAATCCGAGACATTACAGTTGCACCTACAGTGCAGTTTACGTCTTCTGACACTAGATGTCGCTAAAACTGCAACAAATATTAAGCAGCCATTTTCCATTAGTCTGTATAATACTTTCGTAATGACATTTTTTAAAAACAACAACAACAAAATATTTCTGAGCCAAATATCATTTAAAATACTACTTACAGGATTCTGAATAGATTTGAAATATGATCACAGATTTTCACCCAGAATATTCTCTAATATTCTATAATTTTTTTTTTTTTCTTGCATTTGTTTACATTTCCATTTATTCATTAATTTACATTTATTTACATCAAGTGACTTACAACTAAGGCAGAATGCAGTCCAAGGATAAAGCTTCAAAGGTAAAGGTTTCAAGGACTTACCAGGGATATGAACTAACAGCTGAGACAAATGAGCTAACAAATGAGATCTGTTTCTCATTTACACCTGCTTAATTTAATTTTGTTTATGCTGTTTTTTTATTTAAATTTTTTTTCCCTCTCAACTGCTATTATACAAAAAAATATAATAATAAAAAAAATATAATAAAAATTATAATAATTAATATATATATATATATACACACAAAAAAAATCACACACATCTGTCTATGTACAATAAACTTAGTCAAAAGAAAAAATCCTATTACAATAAACCTGTCATTTGCTTTGCTGTTAGAGCTTTCTGACCAATTAGAATTGAGAAAAAAACAAAAAAAAACATTTGGTTCATTTGTCTTGAACTAAATTTCACTTTTTTCCTTGTTCTTCTTCTCTTCTCATGTGAATGCTAGATGTTACTTCTCTCTCTGTCTCTGTCTCTCTCTCTTTGTCTCTCTGACTCTCTCTCTCTCTCTCTCTCTCCCTGTCTCTCTCTGTTTTCACACACACACACACACACTTGCTCTCTTACTTTCTCAATATCAGTTGGTGATTAAGTATTGATATCAGTCTCAAGTGGCCGAACTGATATTAGGTGTACAGGTGCAGTCTGCTACCTCTCTCTCTCTCTCTCTCTCTCTCAGCCACACACACACACACCTATTGTTAGATGAAGCATTAGGTTCAGATGACACTATATTTAGGCAGTTACGTTACATTACACTAAACACTAAGATTTTCATTTATTTAATTACATAACCATTTAAGCCACATACTTGAACAGCCTTCTCCGATATCCACACGCTGTATACTGTTACTGATCCACTAGACCTAGTCTTAAAACACACTAAAACCCAAACCACTACCAATAAAATTGTTGTACAATGAAAGAGTTTTGGAGAAACAGAACATTCATCGCTTTCAACAAATACAAACACTTGTCTCTATACACCTCCCATCATAATGATGACTAAGCACTATGCGTCCTTTATAAAGCCCTTATAAACAGTCCCAGAGCTCAGGTACATGCACTGTCAGCTTGAGCACACAGTTTAATTAGAGAACATGAACTACACCAACTGCAGTGCCTGAGGGACTTTTAAACAAATGTGTAGTGGGGGAAAGAAAAGAAGAGAGAGAGAGAGAGAGAGAGAGTAGATGTGTGTGTACAGGGTGGGATAATGTTTGACATCCTTTAGCTCTTAGCCTGAAAAACACACCACAGTAAACAATACACTTTTAAGTCTTCACACACACATTAATTAAGCCATTTTTTTATTTTTTATTTATTTATAGAATCGCAGGGTTTATGGTTAAATAAAGGTGCATAAAACAAACTCCAATCTTCCAAGCGTGTCCTACATTGTACAACCCACACAGACTCACTTCACAGAAACACGAACCCCAGCAGCGGGGGAATATCATGAATGATTCAAACACAATCCTCATCTCTCTCTCTCTCTCTCTCTCTCCCTCTCTCTCTCCGTCTCCCTCATTCACATACACACAAAATGACACTCAAAGATCACATTGTCCTTTGTCCAGGCTTTTCTTTGAATGAAAGCTTGTTTATCAGAGTGTTATCCATGTCTGTGTGTGTTATTTTTGTTGAAAGAAAATCTTGTAAGCCTATACACATAAGGCTGTAATTATGTTATCTAAAACTATAGTTATGTTCTAATGGCTTTTGAAGAACATCCAGATTCCGGGTACCTTATCTTTTGAAACTGTCAGAGGTGAGACCTTTTTACTGTTTTGTTGACCTCCTCCCTGGTGTCTGACCTCAACGTAGCAGAGCCTATTCTCTATCTATGAGGGTAAAGGAGGAATTAAAAAGAAGCCCAGGCCTTGGCTTTTGTTTAGCCCTCTTGCTGGCTTTCTCTTACCATTGAAAAACATGCGTACAGTACAAATAGTTTCATCCAGAAGTACTTAACAAAATTAGACTTACACAGTGGATCTAACTTCATGCACATCCAAAAAGCCTTCATCTGACCTTTATTACCATTACAAATATAAGCTGATTGATCCCCTATTGTTTGATCAATGTCCCTTCCCTTGAGCAGGTTTTGATGTGATGATCTCAACATGTAAATCATGTATACCAAGTCCTGTCCATGGTTTTGTAGAACCTGTTGATCCAGTTGGAGAAGTCTGGATTACACCAACCCTCAAAAGTTCTTGTGATACATCCAAGATGCCCAGGGAGTGGAGCTTAACAAAGCTAAACTGTAATATTATTTGCAGAATCCAGTGGCTCAATCGCCTGTGACCTAAAACGTTCAAAATGCACCGAATCCGATGGTTTTAGCAGTGCTGCATTCTTCATCACCCTGATCCTGAGCTGATTCCTCGAAAAGCACTACTGGGACCAGCAGAATGAAATTGATGTTGTATGATGAATGAATGATGTAGGAAACACTGTAAGACTATCAATCAAGGCAGCGGTTCAACAGAAAAACTGATGTTTTGTTGAAACTCCTGAAGAACATCAACCTGAACAAGCAATTTTTCTTCAATTCTGCATAGAAACTCTCATATTCTGGGAAATATCTTGATAGTAGTGCTCAGAATTACCAACCCACACCACCAGAAGTCCATCTGTGAAGCCTTTTGCTTACTAATGTATACAAGAACAGCTCATTCACTGGGTCTATAGAAACAACCAGAAATCTGGTCAGTGGGTGAAGAGATTTGGTGACCAACAATGATGTAAAATCATATAGGTGCTCAATCTAGAACATCCTGATTACTGATTTTTTCATTACAGATCTGAGAGTGTCAAAAGTCTTCACCACCATTCTGGTAATCATTGACCACTGGCCAAGGTCGGTCGCTTCGCCCCACTACCTACATTTCCTATGGCCCTGGAAAACAACTCCCACTTTTATTTAGATTAAATGGTCTTCCCAAAAGATGCAGTTTACTTTGCATATTTGAAACCCATATTACCTCTAGATACCACCTACAAATCAACAGCAAGGTGCAAAGATTTCATAAGGAAATTGGAACAATCAAGACTTGAGCTGCTACCCGCCTTGGGCCGAGTACACCTAAACCTCCCTCAGCCATTCCTTTATGGGAGTCGCTCTTTTCCCATGCTTCCTCGGTTACCAACCTGCACTACAGTCGGGAGAGTCAGCCAATGTCCTGGCCATTGATGAATAGATAAGGAGTGAGCAGGCCTGGGAAGGGAACTGGCACATATCTAGAGATGATACAATATACAAGAAGGTCTAGACCTGATCCTCGGCTACCCCTGGGTCGGTCCACCCGTCTCAGTATTAGCCTGGACTCCAGTTTACTACATCTGAGTTACTTCCTAGAAGTATAATATACTGTACAAGGCATACATACATGTGAAGCCTTGCCAATCAAGCGTTTTGTGTCAGAGGTTTTTCTGACTGAAATTGCTTTACTGCCTTCTTTTTGATGCCTCTCTGTGTTGGTTCCTTGACCCTCAGGTTAAGAAAACCACCTGCACACTGATTGTCAACTGTCTTATCGAAGTCACCTGAAGCCAAGTGTCATTTATTCATCACCACCGACCACTTGGTCACAGTGGATCCTGGGAAAACTGGGAAGGATCTAGGAATACACTCTGAATAGAAGGCCAGTCAATCAAAGGACACCACACCCATATTAACAGATGTATTCCACACTCATTTACAGACAGAGAAAACACAAGCAACTCCGCCCAGACTGTAACCTGAGCACAGGATCAAGCTGGGGACCCTGAGGCAGAGGTGCTACCTGCTATGGCAACGTGCCAAGCAACAATTTTTTTGCAAATATAAAAGTGAAAAAAATTCAAGTGTTTTCTTTTTAAATGGCCTCTCGGAAAGATTATTACAGGTTTCACCCAGTTGTGTTAGTTGTAGTGATTTGCAGAACGTATTCTGGCAACCTGTGATAAACATATGGTAAGTGATTACACACGTTTTTATTCATATATATATAACTTCTAGTTCTGGTCTTTATATCCTGTTGAGGTCAAATATTATAATGATGCCATGTGACAGACTTTAACATTTACATTTCCAGATTTTCTTTTTACATTTCCATTTTTCTTACAAGAAAAGAAATCAATTTTTGGACAATTTTAATATTCATATTTTTAGTTTGAAAATATATTTTGAAACCAGTAAAAATTATTTTTATAGTATATTTAGTTTTCTTAAAGGTTTACTCACCAGTTCTAATCCCATTCCACTTATTTTAACATGTATAACTTATTTTAACATGTATAATTTAATCTACTTATGGAAAAAAACAATGTTACTGCTTTTTTTTAATATGTTTATAATAGGAAATAAGTTCTCACTGTGATTATAAGCATCATTCACATCAGTCTCCTCACCTAAGGTAAAAGTGACTTATCATGCTAACAGCTCTGAAATAATGCTCATTTATAAAGTCAGTCCTGTTCAGTCCGCTAAATTGAAGGTAAGTTCATCATGTGTAAGTGCAGGAGCATCACAGACATTTTTAACAGCCAGTATTTGATTACAAACCCAATTTAGGCTTACACAGATCAGACATAACATTCTGAGCAGTGCCAGGTGAAGTGAATAAGACTGATTATCTCCTCATCATGGCATCTGTTAGCGGGTGGGATATATTAGAGGCAGCAAGTGAACATTTTGTCCTCAAAGTCGATGTGTTAGAAGCAGGAAAAATGGACAAGTGTAAGGATTTGAGCGAGTTTGATGAAGGGCCAAATTCTGGTGGCTAGACGCCTGGATCAGAGCATCTCCAAAACTGCAGCTCTTGTGGGGTGTTCCCAGTCTGCAGTGGTCAGTATCTATCAAAAGTGGTCCAAGTAAGGAACAGTGGTGAACCGGCGACAGGGTCATGGACGGCCAAGGCTCATTGATGTACGTGGGGAGTGAAGGATGACCCGTGTGATCCGATCCAACAGATGAGCTACTGTTGCTCAAATTGCTGAAGAAGTTAATGCTGGTTCTGATAGAAAGGTGTCAGAATACACAGTGCATGATGGGTCAGGGCTGTTTTGGCAGCAAAAGAGGGACCAACACAATATTAGGCAGGTGGTCATAATGTTATGCCTGCTCAGTGTATATCTGTATTTTGCTATTGTCCAAAAAAATTGTTGAAATTGTGAGGAATTCCCAGACTTCCACATATTTCTGTAAAAAATGAATAAAACATGAATATGAATTAATTCATAATAAAATTGTGTTTTTAACTTATTATTATATTATAATATTATATGTGTGTGTGTGTGTGTGTGTGTGTGTATTTTTTTCCACTTAAAATATTTTATCTATTTTTATTTACCACAAAAGACAAAAATAACCTATTAAGTTCACAATTTATTTTAATTTATTAAAGTCCTATCTAAACGCCAGGTTTGTTTAAGTCCCACACTTCTGATTTTTACAGTTAATAAATGGCACATTTTATTTATTTCCAATGAAAATGTATTTCGCAAATGTTAAATAATAAATATTAAAATAAATGAATATGATATTTTGCTCTGTAAATATCTCTCCTGTGTTTATATGTCCTGCCCAAACCGAACACATTTGGTTTCCATGGAAACCTAACGTATGCTAGCAAAAGACCGTTATTAAGTATAAGATAAGTGTAAAGCTACTATAAGTGAAGGAAAAAGAAAAAGAAAAAGAAAAAGGTAGGCAAAATATTATATTTTTATATTGGATAATTCCCTTTTTAGTATAGGGAAGGGTTTATGACTGATGTGTTTTGAAATAGAGCTTTTCCGTTCATGTTAAATTCAGATATTGTTGCGTCCAAGCTAACGTAGCATAGCATGCTAGTTATTATTTATAAGAAAAACAGCTCATAGCGTTAAAACATGTTGGGAAATGGATGTATAGATTGTGTGTGTGTGTGTGTGTGTGTGTGTGCGCGCGCGCGCCTGAGAATCAACACTGCTTTTATTGACATACTTTAATAGTTAAAGGGCTGAACCATGAAACTAAACACTAAATGAATATCTTGACAGACATGATGTCAATGTACGCATGTTTATACATGGACTACGCCTGTGCTTAAGCACACCTGGCGTTATTATAACAGATCTTTGTAAAGAAAGGCCGACTTTTGTCTTCTTATTCTTCCTGAACAAATCAGAACGGCCTTTCGTTTCCCCGTGCGCGAGACTCCTGGCCACGCCCTCAGCCCAACCAAACCCCTCCCCTGCCACCTCGTGGGTTGCGCGCGCTCCCAGTTCCACCGACTTCGACGTCCTGGAGAGTTCGTTCCTCGCGCTGTGGCCATTTTATTATTTCGCCAGCAGTATTGGGGATTTAATTTCGCCTACCTCCTAGAGCCCGGGACCTGAATTTTTATTTCCGAGCAGATCCAACACCGGATCCATACCTGCACGCAGGTAAATTAGAGCGCGCGCAGGACGGGGGGGGAGGGAGGGGGAGAGAGGGGGGGGGTAGAGGGAGAGAGAGAGAGAGGGAGAGAGAGGGAGAGAGAGGGAGGGAGGGAGAGAGGGGGGGGGTGTTAAAGACTGACCAAAACTGTGACTTTTTACGTGGTGTCAATAACTCTTTTCCTTATATTATAAACACCCTCACGTTAAAGTAGACGTTTTCGATTTGGGATACACAAGTCACGTTGCTTTGGGAGTAGGCAAATTAGTTAAAGATAACCTTTAACAACATTATACGACATGGACTTTGCTCTGAAACAGTGACCTTACTATTAACTCAGCATATAATCAACATGAAATAGTGTTGAATCTAGTGTTTCGGTTCCAGGTGTGACTAACAGGTGTGTGTGGGAGAGAGAGAGAGAGAGAGAAGTAGTAGTGTTTTCCATGAGTAAGAGATGAATGAGATCAGCTAGACTACAGACACAAATAAGGGAGTGTTGAAGTCGCCCAAATGGCTTTGACACTCCTTAGATATGACACACGGCTTTTCCTAAAGCTAAACTGTACTTTTCGCGTTGCTAGGCTGCTAACATCATTCATACGTAACCCTGACACTTGTTTATGAATGTGTTTTAAATCTTTAGAGATTTAAAAATATATCACTCCTTCCCAGGTTTCATCCCAGCAGCGAGGAAAAGTAGGGCTTATTTTTATTTTTTTATTTATTTCTGAGAACGGGAACTCTTTCTGCATCAATATTTAACGACCGGTTCGCTGTCGTTTGACACTGAACCCCGGAATTGCTCAAGAAACACCAATCCGGGGTGGACAAAGTGGCTTTATAATGAAATACCTCAGGTCATAGCTCAGTGTCATGATTTCACTTTCTCTATAAATTCCTCAGTGACACCGTAGAGTATGACTTACAATGTGTGTTCAGGCCCAAGATGAACACTTTGTGAACCAGCTTTATGATTACAGCAGCAGGTCTAAGCTCAGGTAGAAATCTATCCAGGTGACATTATCCACTGGAGCAAGGGTCAGCAAGTGTTTTTACGATCTTGCATTATGTCCTAAATGAACTCTTAACAGCTTAGAGTTATATAAGGCTCATATATTAAAATCGAAAGGAGGAACAGCGCTAGTTTTATTCCTCGATCCATATGTCAGACCTGCCCCTGGGACTCACTGGCAGGTCCTGGAGGATTTGTGTCACACCTGCTGGGTTAACACTAATAGTGTTGAATTTAGTGCTTAGTATTTAAACACATAAGTCTAGCACTGTCTGTACTTCCTCCTTAGTATTATTCAGGTTTTCTCCTCAATACTTCATGCCCTGATTCAGTAGGTCATTTCGATGTGTGGCTACTTCAGTCTAGCACCTTAAAATGTGGGTAGTGTGTTCTTTTAAACTGAAAGATATATGATATATAATTATATGATCACTGACCACATTGTTTTTTATTAAATCAGTCATGCTGCTTTAGCGTTCTGTGCCAAAAGAGGTGTGTGTGTGTGATGTGAAGAGGGACGAACAAAGCCTGTTTGGCAAGTTTGACGTATATTGCACCTTGAGCACCTTTGTTTGTGCTTGCTGTTTGTGTGTGTGTGTGTGTGTGTGTGTAGGGGCAGGGATAATTTCACGTGTGCCCGTCGTCTTGTATACAATTCCTAGAGGACAATATGTACCTTAAAGTGACACACTATCACGATGCCACCGTGAAGAAATCTGACGTAGTTGTAACGCAAATGTTCACTATGATGAAAACTATGTCCCTCTGTTTAGAGAAGTCAGATAACAAGACTGCATTTCTACATTCTGTTGGTAAAATTTTTGAAGAGTCACTTGCACAGAGAGATGGTGCTTTTAAACTTCTTGCTTTAAGAGAAAATTATATTATAAAGCTAGTACCAGTACAACTTATTTATAAAACACTAGCTATTACGGTTCAGTTATGTATACGAAATAAATAAATAACACAACACGGTTTCACGGAAACGATCATGGACCCCTCTGCGGTCGTCTTTTATGATAGCTAGCCAGCTAACTGTTTCAAAAGAGCAAACTGAATAGTCAGCGCTATAGACTTAGCCATTTCTTTAGTGCTATTTTAAAATACCGTTAATGCCTTGAGCGGCCATGTTGATTTGACGTCACTTTCCGAACTCGGGGTTAAGGAGTCCAAGCACACGAGTAAGAGTTTTCTTTGTTTGTTGATTGGATAAATTTGACCGTTGATCCTTATATCTGTCTTGGCATGGTGCCAGGTCGGAACCAGAGCTAATAAGAGAAAATGACTGAAAATGCAGAAAATTTTAGCACAGTTTATAACATTATCAGTATTATGTCGTCATAATGAGCTGCCCAAAATCTGATTATAGAGTATGTGTATAAAAATATCATCTACAAGTAGAGACTTTTGACTTACTTACCAGATTAGCCAAGGCTATTGTTTATATATAAACAGAAATTGAAATTTCTTGAATTGTTTTATGTACATACGAATACGAAGACAACTTGATGACTGTGAAATTTACAATAAACCATATGATACAGATGCTCTTTGTATAGAAGTGTATTTCCTTAAACTGTACTACTAATATTTAATCAAATCATGACTTATAAATGTGGTCTTTTTTGTTTAAAAATAGTTCAATAAAATAGATTTAAATGTTAAAAATTCTTAGTATTGTAGTGGAAACAGGGTTGAATTTCTAGCATAGGATTTCTAGCATTAGTCTTTGAAACCTCATCTATATATTTTTGTATGTTGAAGCAATCATCTAGAAATTCTAAGTAGTTTTATTTCAGTGTTTAGAAATTCACCTTTTTCAGAAATCACCTATCATCAAATTTTCATTGTTCAAAGCAAATTTGGGTTTAGAAATTAAAGTAATAACTAGATTCAAGGCTTAACTGCTGATTCTTGGGTAGCACGGTTGCGTGATTTGTATTTTTTCTGAGGTGAATTTCCAAAAAACTGAATATCTGAACCCAGAATTTTTTACAGAATCAATTTTACAGTTATAAAAATTCAATGAATTTCTCAGTGAATTTGTTGGAAGCTATTTGTCAAGTCGATTCGAAGTTAATCAGATATTAAAACGCACTAAGCACTAATTCAATGAGTATTCGAGTACTAATAGACTAAGCAGGAGGCATTATTAGCCATTAAAAGATGACAACAATTCAAATAAGGATCATCCGTGTATTATCATTTAAATAAAATCTGTGGCAGGGCAATGTGGGGGGGAAAAAAAAAAAGAAAAAGCAAATGATGTGCAAATGGAGTTGTATCAGGTGTGGAATGAAACACCAGCAGCCAAATTGTCTCTAATCAGCCCTGCTGCTTTGCCTCGATGACTTATACAGTTTATTTTTGCAGGACCTTCACATGCATGTTTAACATTCGGTCTCTGATTCTAAACTGACTTTCCAAAGAAGAAAAATTGAAAATCGTGTAGAAAAAGAAAGAATATAAAAAGCTAATATGTGACAGAGGAAGTCTTATATTCCTTCTTTCTTTCTTTTTTATTATACCAAACTAAATAAAACCAATCTAGAAAGAGGAACTTCTTACCTTCCTGCTATTGTAGTAAAACTAGCTGACGGTTACAGCATGAAAAAGCAGGAATATTCTGTAATTACCCAAAGTCTAGTCATCGAATTATCTATTTCACTCACAACTGATGTATAAAATATGCCTTACTGTGTGTAGATCATTTAGTCATCTTTATTTCACACTTGTTTGAGGTTTGTGAAAATTTAATAAATAAACATGTTTCTAGCTAAAACTTCAAAATACAGGATGTACTTGAAGCAAATGAACAGTGATTGTGTGTACAGATTAATTCAGCTGAAGGCCAAGTATTAAACTAGCTAATTATATTCACTTGGATTAATAGTGAGAAGATTTATCACAACTATGCCTGGGCTTGTTAAACTGACCAGAAAAACCTCTTAAAATAGCGAGAACTTACTTCAGCAAATATTAAAGTCGCTAGCTAGCCTACAGGGCAAGTACAATTTGCTGATATTTTGGTTGCTATAAGTAACTAGGCAGAAAAAAGAAAAGTTAGTTAGTGTTAGCTAGAGATGTACTTTAATACCAAGTTAGCTACATTAGGCATATTCTTTCTCTTTAACTACATTTCTTTATTCTTTTCATGAGGATTATGACGGCTTTGTTTCTTCGGATTTTATTTCTCTCCTCAGTGATTCCTGATTCAAAAACGTTTGTGTGAATGAATGACGTTCATGCAGAATAATTTAGAAATAAAAAGATTAGTCACAAACGCTGTGCCGTAACTCGCCACAGCCACCTCGAACAAACATCCCATGCAAAATCCGAATTTCCATATTGCCCCCACCCCCATCCGACTACACACACGGCGTAATTTACGCAACTTATCTCACTAAATTATCCACAGCATGCCCAATTTTCCACTTCTTTGTACATGCAAATTAGCACCGGTTATTTGGGATCCTAGTGAATCAGGGTCATAGTGTCTGGAACAAGTCCACATTGTTAAAGGAGATGGTTGTGCGAGTGTTGTTAATTACCACAACAAGGAAAGTAACAATGTCACTATATGACTTTTTATATAGCATTTAAACACTATATAACTTAATACTTACCACATTCAACAAAAAAACAAACTTAAAATCAAAACATGAACAAACAAATAATCCTCGTCATTGCGTCACTCGGCGACTCTTATTGATGTAGCTGTATAAGATAAAATGAGATAAGATAAGAAAGAACTTTATTAATCCTGATGGTAATTCTTTTGCCAGAGACTGCTTCAGATTACGAGAAAAATAAATATAAATGAAAAATAAATGAAATATTCTACACATACAAAATGTATTCAAGTACAATGAAGGTGCTAGGAAACAAAGAACATATAGCGCATTATATGATATTGCACATGGTGAGAAAGTTGAACCCCCTGCTCGCTAGGCCGGAAAAAAAATATCTTGCTAAACAATTTAGTCATCTAAAAGCCTAAAGAAGGCAGGAAGATAATCATTTCAATCGTTTCATGTTTGTAGTATAAGAGAGAGTGATAACAATACAGCTGTGTGGTCAGGAACTGCTTGGTGGAAGCGGCAGTCACCGAAACTGATTTTTAATTGAATCACATCAATGTTCAAATGTTTTGTTCCAATGTGAAATATTTCTACAGCATCTGAACATCTGCTCAATCCGAATAATGCGTTCGTACTCAAACCCATTGTTGATGTCGTGAACAGTTTAGCACTTTGTCCTGCTAAACCTTATTTATCCAGGTAATGCAAAGAGAACAGTTAACAATGTAGTATACAGCCAGACAGTCGTAGCTGGTGTAGCCCTGTGCTGTTTATGCTAAACAGGTGGAACTAATAGACAGAAGAATGACAAATTTCCTAATGACGATTCCTGCATCAACCAGGACGTCTCTCCGCAGCAGGGTGTTCTTCCTTCCTCTCCCAGAAGACCTTGCATTCACATCTTTAATATTTCCGACGACAATGACCCAGATCTGAGGAGCGATTAAAGCTCAGGCTAAAAGCTGCTAATGGAGGGGGTGTAATTGGATCCCAGGCAGGGTGTAAACTCCGTCTGGGAGGCCAGCTTTATTATGTTTTAAATAGCTGCCGAGTTAATGACACTGGAGAAAGGCATTATGTGGAATAAAGTGTCATCGCAGACGGCGGTTATTCCCACATCACCCATCAAAATTTCTTGATATGGGATTAAACACTCATGTGTTCACCTTCACCTTTGTATTAATAATCGACGCGTTAGGAATTGACAATATTGTCAGTAGTAGGAGAAGACAGCAAAGGAAATAAATAATGGGAACAAGTCTAAATGAGCACGACGTCACCGGCCGAAAGGTGCCGGCCCTCTCTGGTGACTTCATCCTCCGATACTGGAGACGAGAGCCTACATGCACGCTATAGCCTCGATTCCAGGTAATAGTAGTATTTGGGAGTGTTGCACCCATGAGTCAGCCGTTAATTTAAATCAGCCATTCCTGTGTGAGGAATGGATTACACTCTTTTACTCCCAAAGTCACCTGGTGTGCAGTGTGAAGTGTGAAAGAGAAAAAGAGACAAATTCGAATTACTAGCCATTAAAAGAAGTGATTAGAGCAAAGTAGAGATGAAGTCATGCAAAAAATTTGGCTGCACCTGTCTCTCTCTCTCTCTCTCTCTCTCTCTCACACACACTTGCTGTCTTTTTGTGTGTGTTTGTATTTGCATACGTTCCTATTTCTTACAATACTACTACAAAATGTTCACGTTAGTTCCCTCAAATGAAGCGACTCCAGCCTTCCATATGAACGCCGCAGGGGCTCTCATATCATTTGTTTAAATAAATAGATGTTCTCCGCCGGGACGGCTGCTAGGTAACCCGACTCCAGTGTCAGAAACCCAAGCCGTGATGCACGGCACGGGTCGCCATGGCAACAGTCAACAAGTCCGGTCTGAAAACGAAAGGGTGTAACGGCAGTAGGCTCATCTGAAGCGCCGCAAGAAGAGTCCTGGGCGAAGGAGAAATCGAGCCACAGAGCCGTACAATCAGGACATTGTTTTACCGCAACAAGACAGGTGTGTGGTGAAGTTTGGGCGAATTTAAAACGACGTATAATCAGTGTGTGGGATAAAGTACGGATGCTGAGGGTCGTGGCGGTGATTTGTAACGAGGAGCTAAAATTTTTGATTCTGTATTTTTCCATATTTTTGTTTTGTGACACAAATTACATCTTTCTAGACTCCTCAGCGCCTCAAGAAAACCTGCCGAATGTTACAAAATGCTGGCACTGGAGACTCCTTCCTTAAACATTAAATAAACCTACACTCCACCTACTGCCATGCTCCAGTCTCTAATCTAGCATCTCTAATCTCTAATGGCATTTTAACGCAAATTATCTGACATTGAACAGGATGGATAAAATGTTATCAACTGTGAACACTTTAACATCACAAAGGTATAAGGTTACTGTAGGACTGTAGCCCATCTGTTGTCTGTCCAACAACAGTGAAAAATGGACCACCGCAGGACCACCGCTGACCATCTGCTAGTATTTCAGTGCCGGTGTGTTTTAGCTGACATGGTAGTGTGTGTAAGTGTGTAAATGTGTGTGTGTGGTCTTGTATGGTACAAATATAATATCGTGGCAGTTTTTGAGTCAATTCATCCATACATTAGCAAAGAAAAATTTTTAATATTTTGTCTGATGTCTACATGGCTGACATTTAATAAATAATCTCGTCACCAATAATATTATCAGTAAACATATACATATTTAAATCTTATCTTTTGCCTAAAAAATGAAAAATTAACATTTGTTTTTATTTGGTGAGAATACTGTATGTGTATTGTTAGGGGGGGAAGGAATGGGGCTGCAATGTAAAGGAGTGGGGTTTCATGTAAAGGATTGGGGCTTTCCATGTAAAGGGGTGTGGCTTGCATTTGAAGGGGTGGGGGTTGGGGTAATGGGGTGTGGCTTTCACATGCTGTCATTTATTTTGAAACATTTCGAAACGACCAAATGAATGAGCGCATGTTTTGTTTGCAGCCATCAAGCCATCGTCAACAATCCGCAGGCCAATGAACTGTTTTAATCACAAATACATGATAGCTAGCATGTTAATTTTTTCCTCACTATAATTTATAGCATTTGTGTCATCCACCAGTTAGCTACAAAAGAAAAACAGTAGCTTATATATATAGCTTATAAATAGTATCTTAAAAATAAATAAACACTAAGACAAAAATGTCATAATTGTGTGACATCTTCCTATGAAAAAAGTCCTAATTGTGAGAGAAAATTTACGTAATATTTTTGTAATAATTTAGTAATATTTTCAGTTTTTTTAAGGTCATAAATTATATGATAATTTTGTTGTCATTTTTTTAAAAAAGATATTTTTAAAGCAATAATTATGTTGTATTTTACGTACAGTGGAAACAAGCTTCCATTGTTTACTGACTTATGCTTTGTTAATCTTTTAAACGTACTGACTCCATGTCTGACGTTAATTTTTACACGATACAATTTATTGTCCCTGGCATAGATAAGATAAAAGTGAAAGTGTGTCTTTGTAGAAGTGATTTCAGAAAGCATCCTATGGCCATAAGTAGCCTAGCTGAATGTCGATCTTTAAAAGTTGCAAAGCCCAGTTTCTGAAGTCTAAACAGGATGTCAGGCATGAACAAGCAAAGCACCACCATAAGCAAAACAAACAAAAAAAAGAATAATAACAATCTGACAACAGTTGATAGATGTAAATAATAAAGTTGTAACTCGTTGGATCGGATTTATGTTCCGCAGTCAGCATGTTGAGATTCTTTTCCTGGATTTAATTTTTATCCAGGATAGATGAGGAATCTAGGTCGGGATTATCTTTAATTGGTCTTACAACACCAAGGTTTTAGGGTTATTGCATCTTGTTGCAGTTGCGAAACTTTAAGCGTAAGTTAGACTGCTGTTTCAACACTTTTAATGGTAGTGCTGGCTGTGACAATGGGTTTGGATGAAGCCATTGTTCTCTCTCCTGCTATTTCTCGGTACTGCAAGTTAAACAGATGGAGTTAAACATGTGAAAGGAAAGTCTGGATTTGCTGAGAGCTGCTGAAAATGATCAGATGTAAGCCTAGTGGTGTGAAGTTGTCAAGTTCTTATAGCTATCAGCCGTTTAACTGTTAACTTTAATTGACCGAGTTTAATCTAAACCTCATTATAACCCTAAACCTTTACCTAGACGTGTTTTCCATATGAACATGCAGCCTGATTTCGGTCAGCATCACTGCAGCCTTCCAACAGCTTTCCCAGACCGCCATACACTTATTTGCATTAGACAAGATTTGTAGTCACTGTTCATTCAATGTACCAAGAGCAGATCCCTGCTGGACAACAACTCCCTGTGTCTGAGCCACCGGTCTGTTTTTAAGGATGTTAGATATTGAGGACTTCGAGTTACACTGCTGTCTAGTAGATGCTGTTTTTCAGAGCCACGTGGACCAGAAATGTGCAACATTATTATTCCCATGAAAAAAGAAACAACTTTTGGTTTAGTGTTGTTAATTTTGGGCTTCAGTCCATTGTGTCCTGGACTTCATTTTTTGCTCCAGTGTTTCCTGAGCTTCTGTTTGTGTTCTAATATGTCCTCAGTTTTAGGTTTTGGTCTAGTGGGTTCAAAATCTTTGTTTTTGGTCCAGTGTGTCCTGAATTTTAATCTTTGGTCCAGTGTGTCCTGAATTTTAATCTTTGGTCCACTGTGTCCTGAATTATTACTTTTGGTCCAGTGTGTCCTGAATTTTTATCTTTGGTCCAGTGTGTCGTGAATTTTTACTTTTGGTCCAGTGTGTCCTGAATTTTTACTTTTGGTCCAGTGTGTCCTGAATTTTTACTTTTGGTCCAGAGTGTCCTGAATTTTTATTTTGATCCATTGTGTCCTGAATTTTTATTTTGGTCCACTGTGTTCTAAATTTTTACTTTTGGTCCAGTGTGTACTGAATTTATATGTTTGGTCTAGTGTGTCCTGAATTTTATTTTTGTGATTTAGTGCATTCTTAGTTTTGATCTTTGTTCCAGAATTCCTGGAATAGCATGTCCTGAATGTCCAGGATTTTCTGTCACACCTGTACACGCAAACAGATACTCAAATAAATCCAGTCAAGTGTGGTTTTAAAACACACACACACACACATGCATACACACACACGTACACATGTGGAGTATTTACAATCACTCATGACTGGGAGTGGTGTCATATCTGTTTTTGGGTGTGACAGCAGAGCATGTGAACTTTGTCCAAGTACTTTATCACAGAAATTATTGATTTACTGCAAAATGTTGTACATGCTGTTCTTAAACTATGATGTTGTCACATTAACACATGTTTACAACACATATTTAATAAGTATTAGATGTCTTAAAGCTTAAATGTTAAATAAAATGACTCACATTACCACATATACAAAAAAAAACAATAAAAAATCCCAAGAATCATGATAGTACATTATTAAAAATGTTCTAATCACAGTAAAGTTGTTTAGAGATGTACTAATCAAACACTTATTATCAGTAATGGGTAATGTGAATTATCTGATCCGTTTGCATGATCAGGTATTGATTGACACCTGAATGCAATTTGCATAACTTGGCAACAGAAGCTTGCACAGATCTGGCAAACAGGAAGTCAGTGTCAGTATTGTGACACCTCCGCTATTGGATTTAGTGCCTCTATAATTAACTGCATTGTTCAGTATGTCTGTTAAATTGGGGAAATTCCATGATGGGGAAGAATAATAAAGGAATACAGTGAATACTTTCACTGAAGCCTTTGAGCTTTGAGCATTACAGCAAAGTACAGTGACATGTCACTGTTTAATTATGGAATAAAACATTTTCAAGTACTTTTGTTTGAAAGGAATTAATCTCTAACTCGCATCACCCTGTCTTTCAAAATGATGCCTTTTATATGTATATGAAGCATAAAACTAACTGTTAAATTAATCATTAATCAACATTTCATCCATCTTCCCACAGTCATGAAAACCTCCTTTGGGCTGCTGGCCACAATACTGTGGTACCTCTTACCAAGTGTCTCATGGGCTGCTAAGATCATTGTGGTCCCTCCTATAATGTTTGAGAGCCACCTGTACATCTTTAAGACACTGGCATCGGCGCTACATGCTGAAGGTCATGAGACGGTGCTGCTGGTGTCGGAAGGGCGAGACGTGGCGCCTTCGGCGCACTACCGCCTGCAACGTTACCCAGGTATATTCAACAGCTCATCAGCAGCAGATGACTTCCTGCAGGCCAAGGTTCACAACATCTTCTCGGGCCGCCCGACACCGCTGGAGCTCTTTGACATCCTGGAGCATTATGCACAGAACTGCGACAGTGTGGTGGGCAGCAGGTCAGTGATGGCACAGCTGCAGCAGGAACACTTCGACCTGCTGCTCGTCGACCCTAACGAAATGTGTGGCTTCGTGCTGGCGCACATCCTGGGTGTGCCCTATGCTGTCTTCAGCACAGGCCTGTGGTATCCAGCAGAAGTGGGTGCTCCAGCACCGCTCTCCTATGTACCCGAGTTCAACTCCCTGCTAACAGACCACATGACACTGACACAGCGTGTGGCCAACACTGTTGTGTACTTGGCATCACGCATAGGAGTGCACCTGCTTGTGCTGCCCAAGTACGACCGAATCATGTGGCGACATGCTGTGCAGCCACCAGCCTCCATGCATGATCTGGTTCAGGGCAGTCGTCTATGGATGCTTTGTACTGACTTGGCTCTAGAGTTTCCTCGGCCTACATTACCTCACGTCGTTTATGTTGGCGGAATCCTCACCAAACCACCGAGCCCTCTGCCACAGGTAAGGGGTCCTAAATAGGGTGCTGACCCATTAAGGTGAATAATAAGGAAATGCATTATCCTGTGGAAACCTGGTGATTAGATTGCCTGATGCATTAGTTTTTGAAGTGAAAAACGGAAGTGAGTAGAATAGTACATTGGCAGGGTCTTTTTGGACCTGAAGAAGCACTTGTAGCAGAACAGGACGTTTGTATTTGTGTAACCCTCACTTGCCTCCACAGATATTCCAAGAAGACTTGTTCAGTCTCACACAAACTCTTGACTAATCATGCCTGCTTCCAGTTCTTTGGTCGTGACTCCACCAGATGTTAGATTTCACAGAAATACCCCAAACAATGACAACAAGGTCAGATTAAACAGTAATAAAATCAACCTGCTTTTTTTTGCTTTGCTATGCAAGCTTACTTTTTGCCACCAACCTGAGAGTAAAATGTCTAGCACCTGCACCATTTTTGTTCCCTATAGAATCCCAGTCTCAGTGGACATCAAACTCTCCTTAGAGAAGATTTCGAGTTCCCCAGGATTCCCCTAGTCCTTATGGTCAAGTCAGGTTTAAAACTCTCTCTCAGGTGGTCGTTCAGGTTTGCTTGGGCAGGGAACTTCTTTGTACAAGTCTCTATTACAAGACAGGACTTGTTCACTGTTGGTGTGAGATGGGAACAGTAGATCTTTAATGACTCTTGATAATGCATGAAGATGCATGAGTTTGTTTGTTATTTTGGTGCCCCACTTAAGTCATGTGGTCTAATTCACATGGCCCTGGAATGCAGACTTCTACTTAATCTTGGCAGCAATTATTCAAAAGAGACCATAGTCCCCAGACATGCTAAGGGTCATTCAAAATTGTTAGAAAGGACACAATGAGGGTCACTTTAGCATAGTCTCTGTGACCTGTTGTGGCACTCCAGGAGAGGTATTAGTGGTAGACTATTGAGGTGTGGCAGTGTAAATGTCCCTAGGGCAGCTTAGCATACCCTCATACTGGACTAGTTGCTGAATGGGTGAGGTGTGGCAGGCTACCATTCCCTCATACTAGACTAGTTGCTGGCTGGGTAAGGTGTGGCAGGTTACTATTCCCTCATATTGGACTAGTTGCTGGCTGGGTGAGGTGTGGCAGGTTATCAGTCCCTCATACTGGACTACCAGATGAAACCATTAGGTCATCCCAGAAGATGACTGTGATGACCTACTAGAGTTCCTGCTTTGTCAATTTTTGGTGAAGTCTTTTGTAATAATCCTTGTAGTTCTGGCTGATGTATAAGATTTAAATATTTTAAGTCAAAGGACAGAAAGCTGGCTTTACAAGTTCAGTAGATGAAAGATAATAGTGAAAAAATCTTTGGAGTTGCATGTACCTCAATTTCAGTATCAAGTGTGGGAAAAATATCATTAAGTGTTGCAGTAAAACATTTATTTGAAAATGTGAAAAGGTAGTACAGCGTTGTGGCTCAAAAGTCTGGCATCCAAAGTCTCTAGTAAGTCGCATAGTAAACGCTTTGTAATTGGTGCTGTATGACATTCATGGAGGTCAGTGAGGAACGTCAGACATTGGGGTGTGGGTTGCTTAATACAGTAACTGTTTTGTAATTAGGAGAGATCAAAAGCAAAATGCGTCAAAGGAAAGCTCACCCCCAAAATGTCAAGCAACCAACCTACAGCTTCCGAGAAATCCATGTATAGTGGCTTTCAAAAGTATTCAACCACCTTTATCAGGAAATGATCAGATCATATCAAAAGACAGCTGTCACGCCACCCAAGCCCTAGAGAGACAAGGCAAGATTACACTTTTTAAAAAATTTGATGATGCAGTGGTTACCACAAAGCAGCTAACATGCCCGAATATTTTCAACTTCTAATCAATAATAAATAAGACCACTTGATCTGACCCAAGACCATTTCTCACTTTGCTATGATGCAATTTATAATGATATCGTCATATTGCACAGCCCTCGTCGCTAAAACCTTTGCATACAATCGTGTTTTCCCTACTACTATACATCATCTTCTATATTGCTCCTTCCTCAAACACACTCTGTGGGATCACAAAGGCCGGCGTTATAAACGCGAGCAATTGCGAGAATCAGCACAGAGAACGGGAGTGGGGGGTTCTTTAGCTTAGACTTGCAGTTTTGGAATACCAATCACCGAAAGGAGCTCATTGTGTGCCTTCTGGGCCAGTATGTGATGAGGGTGTGCGTGTGTGTGTGTGTAGACATGGGTCGTACGATTAAATGTACCCATTGTGGAAAGCGTGCTGTGCAACAGTGGGACCAGTGTAAGGGACGGATTGTCAGTGCCAGGCCGACTCGGGCCACTCTGGTGCAGCTGGACTCACAACTGACACAAAACCTCTACTGATTCTTGGGATATGCTAGCACACTAACACAAACGTCCAAACACACCCTATGAACAAATAACGTTCTGCTGATCCTTTGCTAATATCCGAACAGTGAGCTAATATCCAAGTACTAACAGTACTAGCTTGTCTGTTATTGTATTTCTGTTGTAGTACCAGTGGATTGCACTGATTATTTGGAAATGGCGATGCGTTGGCAAAAAAACCATCAGTCAGTTTTCATGATTTAGCACACAGGTTTTGCAACATTAGCATTTGACATGTATTAGCATAGAGAAACTCATTCACAAGCGCATGGGATTAAGAACTGATATTATAGCTATTAGGAAGAGAAATTTACTAGACTTTGAAAGGTAAGTTTTACACTGATAAATCAATAACTGAGGAATGTCTTAAGTTTGACACTCATAACGAAACACACAAGGTCAAAAGTTCCTCTCTCTCCATTGTCCCCTTGTCTTTTCGTGGGACGTGAGGAGGAGCTTGAATGTTGGCATGACGTCAAGGGTAAATAAGGTCATTAGAGCAGCCACAGAGGTCAGAGACGGCACTGAGTACAGTACCGAGACTACATACACACTGCTGACAGAAAGGAAGTGTCCAACAAATGAGGAAAAGTTCAGTTTGTCTGTGCTTTCCCTGTCTGTGACGCACAAACAGAATTTAAATATATGTAAAAAAAAATTTTTGAATAAGCTTTATGGATTTTTAAAGCTGGGGTGTGTGTGTGTGTGTGTTTAGGAATTTGCTGCCTGGGTGAATGACACAGACGAGCACGGTTTTGTGGTGGTGTCGTTCGGCGCAGGAGTGAAGTACCTCTCTGACGACATCAGTTACAAGCTGGCAGGAGCGCTGAGCCGTCTGCCTCAAAAAGTCATCTGGAGGTAGGACTGCTGAAGCCCCACCCACAATTCTATTCAACTCAATTCTATGTTTTTATTAACCAGGGACTGATAAGAATTGTGTAGTCCTCATCAAAAGTAAACCAACATTGAGAAACCAGGTGGGAAAATATTTTAGTAGGAGTTTATTAGTAACTTGTATCATTTTGGCTCAGTCGCTTAACAGCAGGATTTGCACTTCGTTTCAAGATAAACCTGGGAAGATAAAACTCAGGGTTGAAGGTGACCACCGTGTAGTCCTGATGTGCTGAAGCGTATCATCTGATCTGCAGAAGCGTGTGAAAAGTGGACATGGTGTAAACGCCCGAGCCTGCACGGCTGCCTTCTCTTCATTAGTGTTTAAATAACAATAATCCCCCCCCCTTCAGGTTCATCCTGCAGGAAGATAATTACTGAGCCAGTGCTATACAAAAGAGACTGTAATCAAAATACTAGTTGTATCTGCTTCTGAAACGAGTAAACATTTATTTCAACTAATTTCCCCTCAACTACAGACCTTGTACCTGTAGATTCCACCATGACTGATTCTCACTTGAAGAGCTTCCTCACTCATGATTACGACATTGTCGTGCTGTTCAACTCGTAAATACCACACGACTTTAGCGAACAAAAATACCTCATTTCATTAAAATCTTGAAAAGTTGTTAAAACTTTTCATTCCTGTTACCACCCGAGGTTTGATCATTCTCCTGTAAGAATATCCTACTGTGATCCTCTGGTACCACAACGGTTTCCAGTCTCCGTCAACACGATCTGTTTATGGTTTCCTTCAGCATTGTGCTGCGTCAGCTAAACAGGAACAGGCGCTTCCCGTTATCGCTTACGTTAGAGCCGGTCTAAACATTCCATCCTTCACCTTTCTCTTAAATACAGCGTACACAAATGTGCCGTTTAAACAATTATATATACCGTTCACATGGAAGCCCCTATGGAAGTTGTTACTTTGGAAACGAAGTGCACGCTGTCAATCAACACTACCTGACCAATCAGATTTGAGCAACCAACAGCACTGTGGTGTAATAAAAAATAACCGTATAA
>NC_080738.1:6899836-6917336 GCF_019097595.1 Hemibagrus wyckioides | reverse complement strand
TCAACTCTCGATTCCTGAGTCGACTCCTCGACAGGAAGTGATCCGAACGTGCCGTGTATTCTGCAAAACTGAGCACTGATGAAAAAAACACAGGATGTGACACACTAGTCTTAATAATTATCTAGTAATATATTGACCACTCATCGTTCTCTGTGCTGGGGTGATTTTTTTTTGCAAATTTGACTCAGTGAGTCATTTACCAGATTACCAGCCTGTGTAATTCTGCAAATGAATCATTTCAAAATGGAATCAGTTTTGCTCCGATTCAAGGATTTTCTGTGAGGAACAAACCGAAGCACCTCGCAGAGCCAACAGTGCCAGAGAGGGGCTGTATTTGTTTAGATTTTGAGTTTCAAAGCAGCTCAGTTCGAGTAAAACCTCAAAACAAACATCGAACACTATACAAAAATACACAACTAAAAGAATCAGCTATTGTATCGATTAGATCGATCCACTTTCTGAGCTTTATTTTAGACACAATAGTGAATCACGTTACTCGTTATTATGTCCTCTGTCATAATAGGTGTGGTTACTTCCAGGATGACTCCGTCCCCACGGACGGTGATATCGTATGCTGAGGCTAAAAATGATCTCAACATGAAGGATACGATATGTACTAGAAGAAGGATGTTTACTCTCAAAGTGTACATTCAGGCTGCTTGTAGAGACTCGATGATTGTGTTTCCTTAAATTCGTCCCCCACCCGCTGAACACTGCTGCACCCACGTTGAGCGAAAAAGCTGATTTACAAGTCAAATTCTGGCCTACTGTGTACATTCAGAAAAAGCAGGAGTCACTGATGCTGAGCAAATACAGGAACGAAATATAACATTTCTATTTCCTTTTCTTAGGACACAAAAACACAAGGGCGTTCCTGAGCCACGGAGGTCTGAACAGCATCTACGAGGCCATGTACCATGGCGTCCCGGTCGTCGGCGTACCGCTCTTCGGCGATCACTACGACACCATGACGCGAGTGCAAGCCAAAGGCATGGGCATCATGCTGGAGTGGAAGAAAATGAGCGAGGAGGATCTTTACACGGCCATGCTCAACATCATCACAGACAGCAGGTAAACACCCCCCCCTTCCCCACCACCACCACAAACATATCCCAGAGATCTCTAATTGTTCCTGTCCATGTTCCTCTTGATGATTTCACACTTTGCAGACTCCACATAAACTTTCACCTAGACTTCATATAGACTTTCATACGTTATTGTGAACATTTGTGTTTAAAAAACACACACATGATATGACACACATTTTGCATTTTATAACCATAATCCTACTATTATAAATATTAGGCACATTAAGCAAATAGGTTCCATCATAGTTATTTTTGTTGAAGCCATTTTTCTTTTCTACCCGCAGAACCCAAATGAGCTAAATTACTCATTAAATTACTACTATTTATTTATATTTATATTTATATTTATATTTATATTTATATTTTTTCCTTCCAGGATTTCCTGATATTTTATAATTGTTGCAGCAAAAAAACTTTTTTTTTTTTTTTTTTATTTGAAAAAATTATTATTATTTTTTATTAATTTTTTTTGTGGATATGTTGTAATTTGTGCTAAAATCTGTGGTTATTTTAAGAACCGTAAACTTCCCCTTTATATTGATTGTCATTCATTTCTGCCATCGTGAAATTCTGGAGGGATCAGTTAGGCTTGTCTGTAGTATATACCT
Source organism: Hemibagrus wyckioides (assembly GCF_019097595.1). Classification (NCBI taxonomy): domain Eukaryota; kingdom Metazoa; phylum Chordata; class Actinopteri; order Siluriformes; family Bagridae; genus Hemibagrus; species Hemibagrus wyckioides. The sequence continues at coordinate 6,915,640 of NC_080738.1, read as the reverse complement.
CATTCAAAATTTTTATTAAAACGATGTTTTAGAAAATAACATTGTGTTGTTATAACAATTAAAAATAATGATTATGTTGTTTTCATTACTTTTAACTTTAAACTACAGCAGTCATTTACATTTAATGCTGTTGAAGTCTAAAAAAAAAAAAAAGCAGGGGGTGCCCATAAATAGGCATTATGAATTTTCTGACCACCAAATTATTTATTTATTTATTTTTACAATACAGGACATCTGAGTGTTTATTTTTATATATTTATATATGTATATATTTGCATATATTTATATTTATTGTCAGTTGGATATGTATGTGTAACATCAGTGACTTAAAACACACCAGAATATTCCTCACACTCCTTTACCAGACTATTGGGTAGCATGTTGTTCCAGGAAAATAATCCATTCCTGGACGGAAACCTGCTTTTTACTCTATTTAGCATGCGCAAACACAAGCGAGCGACATTGTTCCCTCACTTCATATCTTACATTTCTCCCGCTAATTTGAAACTAGCTTTTAGTAGATGGCAGAGAGCCAAAACTTCAGGTTTCCGAGTCGAACTAGAAGACGATTCGTATGTGCATGCGATATTCTTGAACACAGTGCAGCAGGAAATTTGTCCAGTTGTTGCTCAGCTTCACAGCTGCATCGTGGCATGATAGTGAAGTGTATAATAACCTTACTAATTTGGAAACATTTCAAAATATTCGCATAGAAAATCGAATTCATATTTTAATACCGATTTGTAAAATGAACAAGCAAAGAGGAGATTGCGAGTTTTTCCTCACGACCCCTTTTTTAAATCACATGACCTCCACATGAAGTCATGACCTCTAGTTTGGGAACCTCCTGGCTGCGTTCATTGACCTGCTTCTCTTTTCTCTCTCTCGAAGACACAAAATGAAGCCTAGCTTATCATGTTAGAGCACTGACTCTAAAGACTCCTGTCCATAAATGCCCCAGAAATGTTCTTCTGAACAAACTGAAGATTACAGATTGGTGCTATGGTCTAGATATACAGTATTCGATCATAAAGGGCAAATAAGATAAATGGTATGGATGCAGAATAACAAAGAGACAGGGGAGGGCAGTGTCCTCATTCTGATGCACACAAAGTTAATTTTTAATGCCAGCCCAATCCAGGTGACTCAAGTTTAAAGGCTCGTGTTGAGTGGAAGCCGGACTGTGTTGACCGAATATTTGCACAAGCATGACGTTTATGTGGACAGTCCAAAGGAGAAAAATCATCTAACTACGATTTCAGCTTGGCATATCATTTAGAGCAACATGAAATGATCAGATCTCAAGAAGAAGAATTTTGGATTGTTATTTACTTATCGTCTGATCAAGAAAATACCTCATGTGCACTTACGAAAAATACTTTAGATGTTTTTAAAAATATATATATATATATACAGTATATATGCAACAACAATCAACGTAATTGCTATATAATATTATTCTTATAGTAGAGTAGAGATACGAAGAAAGGAAATATTTGAATGCAGCTAAATTAGATACACAAATTTTGGGTTCTAAATACAGAAAAAAAACAAAATAAATTCATATATAATTTTAGTTCATATATTCTTCATATATTCCTTGATTTTTTTTTTCTTTAGGTAATATAAGATATATTATCTGAGATGTTGCTAATGCTCCGCCCACTTTTAGATATTTCTTGAAACTTTTCCTCTGTTAATGTTGTTAGCAAAAATGTGTGTTAAAGTTGAAATCAGTCAATAAAAACCTGTCGTGCGTGTTCAGCACGCGGGATGACATCACTGGGTTGGACATGCCGGCTTAAAACTGATGGTTTGGTGCCTCCTTTTGGTCAGCGGGAGAATGTGCAGGTGTCATGGTGGTGGTGGTTGTATTTTCTCTCACGCTCTCAAGTGGCTATATACAGGAGATATACAGTTTTTAACCATATAGGTTATTTATTTTATTTTACTATATGTTACAAAAACATAGGTTTGATTATACATTCTCTGGACATAATACTCCTCTTCTAAGAAAAATGAACTTTGATCTTGTACCCACTCACTCATCCCATTTGACTCATAACTCTTCCTCCCTTCCTTTTTCTGTTTCTCTCAGGTATCGAGAAAAAGCCCTCAAGTTGTCGGAGATCCACAAAGATCAGCCCGGCCATCCTGTGACACGCGCCGTTTACTGGATCAGCTACATCCTGCGGCACCGTGGTGCTGAGCACCTGCGCTCGGCCGTCTACAGCGTCCCTGTCTACCAGTACTTCCTGCTGGACGTCACCGCCGTCCTGGGGGCGGCCTTCTTCCTCATCTGCTACTGCGTGTACTGGATAGTTCGACTGGTCCGCTCGTGTTTGAGGAGACGCATGGCCTCGGTGGAAAAGGCCAACGGACACTGTCACAATGGCGTCGCGAACGGCAAGCACAAACGCAACGGCCACGTCAAGAGCCTCGACAAGAAGCTGAAATAACAAACCTAGGCAAAAAAGAAATAAAAATCATAAATTAATAGACACTGAAGCTATACTAAAGAGGAAAAACTAACGACATGCCACCTGCGACAGGAAGTAAACACACAGCTGAACAAACCAACAACACAAGATGAAGGCGTGACGTGAGCTGAAAGCCAAATGGAACGGGAGTGTGAGAAAAAAAAATCATTTGGATTGTTGGTCCAAGTCTGATTTCTTCACTCGTCCGTTTGGATCCAGTGAACGTTGGTGTGCGATTCGGAATCTCGACTCCATCCTCGCAGGAGAAAAAGTGACAGTTTTAATGTTACAAATAAATTTTATTAACTAGTTGCCCTCCTGACGATGTCTCAATTTTCAGGTGTCTGTATAGAATATCTGTATTTATTATTATTTTTTTTGTCCCGACTAATTTTTTGAAAATCTTTTCTTGCTTTTCTCCCTTATCCATCCCGAAGGTGCTCGCATCCCCTCGATATGATTTTTTTTTCGGCTCGTTAGTTGTTGCTATAGAGAGATTAGGATGACGGTGGGCCTTGGAGAAAAATTACCACCCTGAATAATTTTAATATCCATAATTCTAAACTGGTGCAAAAGATTAATCCCTCGACATTACCCACAGTGATGATAGTGATAACAGTGATATCTGCTGCCCTTGCTTCATCCCTGCCTAAAGAGAGCATTGCAGCGGCGCTTTAGTCCTTTATTCTGTGCAGCTCTCTCACCTTGTTCACAAACGCCTCAGCTTTCAAATCTTTCGATTCATTCATTTATTTTATTTTTTTTGTGCTAATACTGCCGGCGTAAATGCTAAACCCACCCGACTATGGCACCAGCGCACACGGAAAACACTGCACCAGCCGACAAATCAGCACCGTACTCACTAAACCCCAATATTTCATTATTTCAACATAAGCACCAATTTTTTTCAGGGTGAAATTTTCCTTTAACGCTAACAACACAGTGATTTAGTGAAACTGTGCGTACGTGCTGCTGCTGCTACCAGGTAATCCTAGTTCGCCATAGAGCAAGCCCACCTGCCATTGTTTTGTTTTGTTTTGTTTTGTTTTGTTTTTCTATTAGGATCTTTAAAACTTAATCCTTTAAATCGTAGACGTGTCCGTTTTAAGCGTGTTTTCAAGCGATAGATCAAAAAAATGTTCCCAATAGACTTAAACAGCTTTACTCTTGAACAGGAAAACACACATGCTTTACTCTTCCACTTCCTTCTTTTTCTTGTCCTCACATTCCCTTTCGTTCTGCCTTCAGGCACTTAACTTGTGTGTTTGTGTGTGTGTATGTGTGAATGAAACAGGTTTGATTGTCGGTGTGTAGAATAAACATAGCGCTGATGTACATCCTGTAGCTTCTCACAGAGGGAGCGTGTCCTCTGAGGCCTTATATTGTAAATCTACGGTACTGTAGTTGAAATCTCACGATGCACCACGCCTCTTTGGAACCTTTTTTTTTATTTATTTTTTAATCGAGCTGTGATCGTTTTATCGTTTAGGGTTGGTCGTTTTACCACTGCTGCTTGAAGAGTTCCAATAACATTTCACACAAATCAGACTTGTACTTTTTCGAGCGATTGCTCACGCAACACAACACAATGCGATTAGAAATTATTTACGGCTATGTGGCATCGTTTAAAGAGAGAGAGAGAGAGGGAGAGGGAGGAAAGAAAAGCTCTCTTGTGAAAGATTTTTCCAACCAAACATTCAAGTAAACCCATTGTAACCATCATTTTATCCCTCCTTCGACAGGTAACACAAAACCCGACTAGAAAAAAGTGTAAATAATTCGCAGAAGTTTCAGCCATTTTCTCTGTGAGCTTTAAGCATTTTTGCAAGCCAAGCACTGTTTATATAATTACGTCCATACTTGAATATTGTACTGTACATGGCTGCGAAATGGCTGGAAATGCACCTAGGCTATGACCGGAGTAATGGCTACACCCTGAAAAAAAAACTCTTTCTTCCATTTAACCATCACTTTCTGCTCACTTTTTTTTTTTGGGTCATAATTACAGTATTAATATATGCCTAATAGCTGAAGGAATAACTTTAGTTGCTTAACGTAGTGGAAGATGAGCAACTATACAACGTGTGTGTGTGTATGTGTGTGTGTATGTGTGTGCGCATCGTCTTTACTGCTTATTTAAAACATGCTAGAAATCGCCCTTTTCATTTCCTAACCACTTTCTGCCCCTTTACTGTCAGATTCCACCGAGTTTATGCTTGCTTACAATTTATTTTTTTTTATTATTAAGTAATGATTTAAATATTTTAAAGTGTCTGTTGTGTGTCTGTTGTAATGTAAATATAGTATGTAAACAAAAATACTAATGTTAAATAAACATTAAATATTTTGTTTGCCTAAAACGTGTCGTCCGAGAGCGTTTTATTTTCCGTAGACTTTTTTTGACTCGAAAAAAATGATTGGCTCGTAGAAGAGAATTCCACGTCTGATGACCAGTTTATTGGGGAATGTATTTATTTTTAAGAAAGTTACTTCAGGAAGTTTACATCAGTGTCCCCTGGTGGTCCAACAGCAGGTTCCCACACTCTCATTGCTGCGACCTGGGTTCGATTTCTGGGCGGGGAACTAACGCCGACACTGAGGGATTCATTCTCAGTGGCTCTTCCCAAGCCCGGATAAAAAAATGGAAGGGTTATATCATGAAGGGCAACCAAAATCAAAATATATAGCCCGGAATGATCCACTGTGATGAGGTGACCTTGAACAAGGAAGAACACCAAAATCACTGAGAAACAATTCCCCTTAGTATCGTCGTTAACCGTTAGTGACACGCACTACTGTGTATAGCGATGCGCAGTTCATCTATATGGATGATTCTGAGGTGACAGGTTTTTAAACCCACCTCCATTACATACATACTGTATATAATCTTGTCATAGTGGGGCATGCCAGTTACCCATCAAATGTAGCTGCTTTTCTGCTGCACAGTTCAAGAAAATATCTTGCACATAGGTGATCTTTTTTTACTAGGGCCTTTAGTTTGGTCAGTCTGCTAACCTATGGGGCTTTTCCGAGCTGCCATGGGAGAAACTCCAATAATGAACAAGACTATATATCCGAAATGTAGCCCATAGATCTGCACTCAGTTTTGGCAGGGGGGTGGATCTCATTGGCACCTGTGGTTAATAGCCTGTTGTGCCAGACAGAGTCACTAGATGCTGTCTTGCCAATTTCAGGCCTTATCCGCACCTATCCTCAGCAGTGTGTGTTTGAAACCATCTACAAGCAATCATGAGCCAAGAACCACGCAGCTTTATTTTTCTCCTGATGTTCCACCCAAGTTACAGACATCCAGAAGTGCTGCATGGCCATCTGCTGGAATAAAGGTCCACACCTAGACTCCAAATGTGAGGAAGATGAAGCCTAGCAGAGAGAAATAGTCTTCCCAATAGGTAACGGTTTTTATTTTCCAGTCAGGGTCCTAAAATGAGCATGTTCAATGCTATCACAATTCTTCTCACCATGCAAATGATCTCATCACAAAGCAGCTGACGCATGTATGTTTTTTTGTATTTCCCCAAGAGTGTGGTTTTGCTTCCTATACTAGATCTGCATATGTTAAACATTTCAAGATGTTCAAATTAAAGATGCTAACATTTGGACAATTCATGCTGCCAGTCCAAGGAACTGGTTTACTCTGACCGATCCGGTGGGTGCCTATATTCATGTAACAATACACCAGGTAGAGAGATTTGAATTAAAGGCCATGTCATACAGATATTTAATTCTGCCTTGCAGACTTTCACTAGTAACTAAAACTTTCACAAAGTGTCTTGTGATGTCAATAGTTTCACACTTCTTGGACTGAGGCAGAAAGTGCACGCCATCTACCCTGTCACATATTCAGGCACTAGAGTTTTCTGTGAATACCAATATGAAGTTTCTGACCCCAACCCAGAAGCTGTCATTTCTTGAGTTTAGAAGCTCAGAAACTCTTATCTCTGAGTTTCACTCACCAGTCAGGCATATCTTTCAGGTCATAGTGTGTAAGCTCTTTGGAAACAGAACAGGGAAATGGTCCCCAGTACAAAGAAAACACCATATAAGTAATCTGCCTTCAAGGTTTCTCATGGAACAACACAAGCATGGTATCCTATGAAAAAAGACAAAGGAGAACTTTTTTCTCCTTGTTTCAAAAATGTAGTGCTCCCTTTTGACATGGAGCACCTTTCACTTGTTGTCCCTCTTGGCAAATCATGTACAGGGCTACCTCAGACTCATAGCAGACTTCCTCTGAAAGGCTGGCCTTCTGGTAAGAGAACTTTAACTAACGGAACAGATATTGTGGCTGACATCAGTTTATTTGTATTTAAAGAGCTAATTTTATTTCTCTTTGATGGATCAAAGAGCAACTCTTCGGGTGGATGCACTGGCAGACAGGTGGCCAAGACACCTCCTGTATGCAGATCCTTACCATGTTGGAAAGGGGTTCTTCCTATGTATTGCACCTGTTGGTTACATCAGTGGACAAGTATGCTAAATAATTAAAGCAAGGAGCCCTGACACAGGGACCACCTATCTCAGGCTTGAGACCAGATGGTTCACTACTGGTGTCTATGGTCTAACAGCTTGCCACTATTCAAAATGCAAGAGCATCCTCTATGTGAGGACATTTTATGGGTAAAGAGTGCTTGTGTAAGGGTACCAAGGGAAAGATCTTGTGCTTTTCCAGTTATAATATTGATACCTGATGCAGACTATGTAGCTAAGGTTTTTGTCTTTATTGTGCCCAGGGCATGCTTTATGTTTAGGGTCTCGATTGTGGATCTCATCTTCCAGGCATAAGGCAACAAGGGGTTCACAATTCCTTTGAGCACTACCAATTCATCAACATTTCTTAAAAAGGAATATTCTTCCATCCTGAAACCCAGAAACCTTCCAATCAGTAGTCCGACATCTTAACCATTTAGCTCCCACAGCCTAAGCTTATGTCTCTTATGCTAAATATATATTTCCAAAACTATTTTTGTTATACTGAGTAAATCTAATGAAAGGAAACATTAGGCTATGTCCACTATATGGCCAAAGGTACATGATTCTTTCCCAAACTGTTGCCATAAAGTTGGAAGCACAGAATTCCCTAGAAAGCCCTGAGATTGGCTGTGAGATTTGTCCTTCACTTGAACCCAAACCTGTTCCAGCATGATGATGCCTCTGAGCACAAAGTGAATTTTATAGATGGTTTTTCAAGCTTGGTTGAGTAGTGGCCTGCACAGAGTCCTGACCCCTGACTACTTTTGGGATGAATGCCGACTGTGTGCCAGGCCTTGATGCTGCCCAACATCATTGACACTAATGCTGTTGTGGCTGAATGGGCACAAATCCCTAAGCCAAATTCCAAAATCTTGTGGAAAGCCTTCTTAGAAGCGTGAACAGTAGGGGACTATTTCTGGAATAGGATTTACATATGGATGTGATTGGTCAAGTGTCCACTTATGTTTTGATGTATAGGGCATACAACCCTTGTTCCCTGAAGGAAAATTTCAAGGTGTACTATTTGGCTGCCCCAACAGCAGTCATAGCTCAGTGAAAAGAGAAGGCTAAATTGAAAGGAGACTGATGAAGTGAAGCATGAGCTGGAATGCAGGGAGCCAGACCTTACCTTTAATAAGTAGACTTGCTCAAAGACCTCTTGACAATGCTCCGAAATCGACCTGCCAAACTGTTGCTCAAACCCGTTGTTTGTGATGGGAAACCTGTTCAGCTGAGAAACACTAAAACTCTGACCATGGAATGCTGAGAATGCTTAATGATGGGCCTGTGTTAACATTGTGGACAGCAGGGTCATTCTCTGGACACCTACACTAAGTACCACAGCTGCCAGCCACCATCAAATGAGGAAAGTTTGCCTGTTTATTTACTTCTGCAAACATTTTACTCTACTGCTCTGCTTTTTAAATACTGTGACCTGTCTCTGCTTTGTACTGTAGAAGCAGTCATTTCCAAAATAGGGGCATAGGCTATTTTCTCATAATGCCACAAAATTCTAAAAGTATACTCCTGGGCTTAGATGGTTTCAAAACAGATTTCATCTACTGAAAGAAAAACATTGTGCATAAAAACCCTCTGGATTGAGGTTCTTACATATATATACTCTAGTGAGCCAGCGCTTTTACTTTTGCTAGAAGGTCTTTGGTACTTGATGTCAAAGTGCCTTGAATCTTTGTTGCCAAAAACTGACTACTTTCACGGATCTAGATGTGAATTGAAGCAAGGAAATCCACTGAAGCAAGGATGGTACTTGGGCATTAACTGTTTGTGGGAATTGAATATCTAGAGTGCATTCTTGTGGGACCATGTGCCATACTGTTGAGTTGATGACTGATGGATTACATGTACTACCAAAATGAACCTTGAGTATAAATTCAGAGTTTGTGTCAGAGTTTAGCCCGGTAGATTAGACTTGGAACACTCATTTTGTGAGTGCAGACCACACCCTCAACTCACTGACCTGGATGGTGAATTGTCAGAAGAACCCTGAGACCATAGGCTTCTGCTTTGATATTGTGTGAAACACAACAGTGGACATTCAAATCATGGCAAGGCTGGGAGTTGGTCCAGGGCATTTCTGCTTTGCAAATGAACCTTCTTATACTTCCCTGGCATGTATTTTTTTTTACCCCTGAACACTCTTAAGTAATTGCAGCCAGGTAAAGGATTAAAAGACGATGACTCTGCAGGTGGCGATTTGATGGACCATCGGGTATCAGGTGATCTGATAGTCTAATGGCATCAGTATCCTGTCATACTAGCTGCAGTGTAGCATATGTGTGTGTGTGTGTGTGTGTGTGTGCACATGTACTTGTTCTTGCTGAGCGATGGCAGGTAAGTCAACACCATGTCCCCCAACATTCTTCTCCACTTGATTTAATTATTCACTTGCAGCTGAAGATTGCAGTCTGCATGGATGAATAAAACAGAAAAGAAAGAAAGATAGAAAGTAGATAACGAAACTGCAGATGGAAGAATCACAATAGTAAACACTTAGGGGCATGCTATTATAGGAAGATAATACGAGAGGCTGCCCAATACATTAGTTTTTATTTACAATTAGAGATTGTATTTGACGACTATTTTGCATACAATAACCAACCCATAATGACAAAATGAATTCTAAATCCAGTTCATCAGCTTCTACAAACTGTGTTTTCATACCAGTAGATGTCGCTGCTGCACCAGACACCCAGATAAATGGTCCGTACCTTAAATGAAGAAGCCTGAATTGCAGTACGTACTATGAGAGCTTGTCCGTTCTGTGAGCATTGAAACATGTGCAGCTAATTTTCCGTCACTCTCCAGGGTCTACACTCTCCTTGTGAGTCAAGGTGCAATTCATGGTGCCTTGTACTAATTGTTTGCAAATGTATTTAACAAAAGAAGAAGGCTTTATTATCACCACACATACATTTACATATCCCAGCTAAGGAAGTTGGGGTCAGAGCGCAGGGCCAGCTATGATACAGCACCTCTGGAGCAGAGAGGGTTAAGGACAGCTTGATGGTGCTGGGGCTTGAACCCCAACCTTCCAATCATTAACCCTGATCCTTAAAGTAGCTTATAAGGACATTTGCCAGGTCATGCCAAAGCAAGGATACAGCTGGCCCTGGCTCAAGTGCCAACACTAAATGGTAGGGTTTAAGGTAGAAATATGAAAAGGTCTGCAGTGGAGACAATACAATACAGTCACTCACCCTTTCTACAAATACAGTAATCCTTGGGTATAAACCCAATTGCCGTATTCAAAGTACCCTACAACTCTGAGATGATGTGGCAACGGCATCCAAGAACAGACTGCAGATGGATGATGGTAAGCTTGATCTTTGCTCAGGTCTAAGCTAACTTACAGGTTTAGCCTTAGGTTAACTAACTTGCAGCATTTAGAATCTTGTAAGTTTACAAAATTTGACCTCCATGCTGAAACTGCAAGAACTCAGGCCTGTTTCCAGTGAATTTTGTTTGATGTAAAGCTACCAAACATTTGCCTTGTGTTAGCTACTTTTGCTGTTCCCATGACTGCATTATGAGCACTGAGAGGTGAAGAGAATAAGACGTCTTGATTATCTCCTCATCATGGCACCTGTTACTGGGTGGGATATTTTAGGGAGCAAGTGAACATTTTGTCCTCAAAGTTGATGTGTTAGAAGCAGGAAAAATGGGGAAGCGTAAGGATTTGAGTGACTTTGATGAAGGGACAAATTGTGATGGCTAGACTCTGACAGGGTGTTCCCGGTCTGCAGTGGTCAGTATTTATCAAAGTGTCTAAGGAAGGAACAGTGGTGAACCGGTGACAGGGTCAAGGGTGGCCGAGGCTCATTGATGGATGTGGGGAGCGAAGGCTTGCCTGTGTGATCCGATCCAACAGACGAGCTACTGTTGCTCAAATTGCTGAAGAAGTTAATGCTGGTTCTGATAGAAAGGTGTCAGAATACACAGTGCAGGACGGGCAGCAAAAGGGGGACCAACACAATATTAGGCAGGTGGTCATATTTTTTTCCTTGTTCAGTGTATATATATGTATATGTGTGTGTGTGTGTGTAAATAGGTGGGACAAAAATATTTAGGATCTTGTTCTAAATGCAGCTTAGGTGCTAATCTGGAGCATGGCACAGACAGGTGTTTTGGGGACCTAGATGTGTTTTTGGGTCAAATCAGGTCCAAAATATTATGTGGAAATTTTATAACAGCATACTAGGCCACAGAGCATGCATGTGTGAGATGTGTACAGTCTATGATTAGATCATATAAGGGGAAAAAAAGTGAAACTGAAAAAAACCTGCAAGTACACACAGTCCTCACAAATACACTCTGTGAGAAAAATGTGTTTGTCTCGTCCTTGTAAGGCGCTTCATTAGCATAATTATTAATGCATCTCATTAAACCTTGGTGATTAAAAGAAAGCTTTTTTGCCTCCTTTTTTTTGTAAATAAAAACTCTCAAAATTGTTAGTCATCATTCCTATCCTTGTGGGGACATTTTGTCCCTATATAGACATTAAAACGGGTCCACACATCATAAATAAATGCACTCATGTCACATCACCACCGTTTCTGAGAACTGAATGTAGATGCTGAGTCACAATACTGTCATATTTGTGTGTGTGTGTGTGGTGTGTGGTGTATATGGATGGGGGAGTGTTTTATATTCTCAGAGCCAGTATAGATTAAATTCTTGATTACCAGCTTTCTAAATCTTGTCTTAGCAAGATTTAGAACTGAGAAAGAGTGAGGTGACACACACACACACACACACACAAACGGGAGCTGGAGGAGGACTATTGGTCATGCTTGACCAAATGTTGTCTTTCTTGGCTTTGAACTACATCCTGCTGTTCTTCTGTAATGTAAAGCTCCTGTACATTTCTTTTCTTCTTTTTCCCTCTCTTTTCCTGTACATATTTCTTTTCTTTTCTTTTCTTTTCATTTCTCTAATTTTTTTTCTCCTCTGTTCTCTTCTCTTCTCTTCTCTTCTCTTCTCTTCTCTTCTCTTCTCTCCTTTTCTCTCTTCTTCTCTTTTCTTTTTTCTCTTCTCTTCTCTTCTCTTCTCTTCTCTTCTCTTCTCTTCTCTTCTCTTCTCTTCTCTTTTTTTTCCTCTTAGAATGAAGTTACAGAAACAGCTAACAAAGCATGTGAGAGAAAGAGAGAGAGGGAGAGAGAGAGTGAATTAAAGAGAGGACTTCTTAGTGAAGTAGTTGATTTTAATCTTGAGTGAAGAGAATGACTTCAGACTGAAGCCTACGGCTTCGGCTTTCAACACACACACACACACACACTCACACACACACACTTTGGCATGGTGGCACTTGGCTTGAGTTCTGTCACGTCACCTTGAAGTGGGTAGAAGTTAAATAAAGAGGAAACGACAAGAGTGTCGGGGAAAAAAGACTAGAAGGCTTTCCATACAGTAATAATGACAACCTGAATTATAGAAGAGTTATGGAAACCACCTGGAAGTGCTAAAATGGATGAAGTGTATTGAAAACAGTGAATTGTCAGGCTATTAAGCCAGGGAGATTGCGTTATCTTAACATAGCTAGCATCTATTATCTAGCTGTTATCTAGTTTTCGTAGTTAGACAGAAACTTAATATTAAAACTGGAATTTGATAAAGTGTTTACTGCATGTTTATTGTCTTTCACTATTTAAGGTATCACATGGCTATATGCAATCGGATAAATGCCAATCAAAATGCAGTTTGTCTGTTGTGTTCAAATATCCGTTTTTTTGTTTTTTTTTTGCCGAGTATACTCCTGCCGTGCGTCCAAAATGACTACATCCATCCTATAGCAGTACCTAATACATACGATTCAGTACCTACTGCATTCGATTCAGTACCTACTACATTCGATTCAGTACCTACTGCCTTTGATTCTGTACCCATTGCATTTGATTCTGTACCTATTTCATTTGATTCAGTATCAGCTACATTCAATTCAGCACCCACTGTATTCGATTCTGTATCTACTGCATTTGATTCAGTACCTGCTGTATTTGATTCTGTATCTACTGTATTTGATACAACACCTACTGCATTTGATTCAGTAACTACTGCAATCGAATCAGTACCTACTCCATCCGATTCTGTACCCATTGCATTTGATTCTGTACCTATTTCATTTGATTAAGTACCAGCTCCATTCAATTCAGCACCCACTGTATTTGATTCTGTATCTACTGCATTTGATTCAGTGCCTTCTACATTTGATTTGGTACCTTCTGTATTCGATTCTGTATCCACTGCATTTGATTCAGTACCTACTGTATTCGATTCAGTACCTACTGCATTCGACTTTGTGTTTACTGCATATGATTCAGTACCAGCTGTATTCAATTCAGTACCTACTGCATTCAATTCTGTACCCATTGCATTTGATTCTGTACCTATTTCATTTTGATTCAGTACCTTCTGTATTTGATTCTGTATCTACTGTATTTGATACAACACCTACTGCATTCGATTCAGTACCTACTGCATTCAATTCTGTACCCACTGCATTTGATTCTGTATCTATTTCATTTGATTCAGTACCTTCTGTATTTGATTCAGTACCTACTGTATTCGATTCAATACCTACTGTATTCGACTTTGTGTTCACTGCATATTATTCACTACCAACTGCATTCAATTCAATAACTACTTTATACAATTCAATACCAAAGTCATTTGATTCAGTACTTATTACATTCAATTCTGTACCAACTGGCTCAGATTCAGTACTTACTGCATCTGATTCAGTACTTACTGCATCTGATTCAGTACTCACTACTTTCAATTCAGAACTTACTTTATTCAAATTCAGTACCAACATCGTTTAATTCAAAACTTATTGCATTTGATTCTGTATCAACTGCATTGGATTCAGTAAGAACTGCATTCAATTCAGTACCTTCTTTATTCAATTCAGTTCCACCGTCATCTGATTGCGTTCGCATTCCATTCTGTACCAACTACATTCAATTCTGTGCCTATTGTTTGTACACATTGATCAGTATATGTGTGTAGTATGAATACAATCTGGACACACTACGTCCGCCATGTTGGCATTGTTTGTGATCTATGATGTCATAATAATGCCAATTTTTTTCCCCCTCTTGTTTAAACCTAAAACATGTTAAGAATTTACTCAGGTGTTGTTAAACAAATGCGACTAAGCCACAAGGAACAACCTTCTGTGTATTTCTCACCTACTGTGAGAATTCAGACACTACTCTTTGGCTGTTCTGCTTTTCGCCAGCTGTATAGTCGGGTACCAGGGATATTGGACGCAGCTTTAGGATTCTGTGTATATACTGTACATCCTCAGTAAACAGCATCACAACCCAGGGCCTGCTCCTGTTCACCTTGATATGGACTTGGCTCACTTAACCAGAGGCCATTTTAGTTTTGATGTTGACGATAAACTATAGTCAGAGGAGGAGAGGTGAATGCTAAATATGAACTCATGCTTCTCGCTCCCTTGCTCTCGGAGGTCTGATTTTATCTTCCGCTCAATCATCTATGCTTTTCGGGGGCCCTTCAGAGTGAGAGATGCTATCTTTCTCTTTCTCTCCTTCAGCTCCTTCCTTGACTTCTTCCTAACCTTTTCGGGGTTTTTTTCCCCCAACCTCATGGTTTTCCTAGTGAGTAACTTTTAGTGCTAGCATTAGCGCATTTAGAGAGTTCCTCCAAACATGCCTTTGTGTTTTTATTTATCACTGAGCTTAGCTTTCATATAAACCCTATAACATTTTATTTCCTTTAATGAAATCTCTGTAATATTTCCACCATCTTGTCTTATACTCTCTTTTCATCTTTCTCTCTATCTATCTTTGTTGTCTTCTCTCCCTCTCTCCCTCTCTCTCTCTCTCTTTCCTCCCTATCTTTCGTCATTTCTGAATAAGATGAGCGTGTCACTGACCCGTGACTGAAGTCGCACTCATCTTCTCCATCACTGTCAGTGTGCGCACGCCATGCTAACGTTGAGTGCGCGTTTGATAGATGTTCCCTTGCTAACCTTTGCTGCTACGCTGTTTAAGCCCTGCTTCTGGAGCCTGTCCTCATTTGTCACCAGCTGCGAGACATCCTTTAAAAAAAAAACGTGTTGGATCGAACAGAGAGATTCACCCTGTCATAATTCTAGCCCCTTCTCATCCCGATGCCCGTCTCCTTCCGAACATGACACCAGATTTTACGAACAAGACCGGGCTGGAGAAAAAGTACAAAAGTTCATCTGAAGTTCTGAAATCTCTGAGAGATACACAATTGTCAAAGCAGCTTGCTTTCGCTTTGAGATTCCCACCACGGATTGCATGTTATTTCACACCGAAGCGGTGCTGTCTGTAGGTGCCAACGTGTTCTCGTACCTCCAGGTGTAGTCGCACCTTCAGCATTTAGTTCCAACACTTGGTTCCAACACAGACTATGATACTCAGGTGCTCTTGAACTTTCAGCACCCTGGAATTTCCTCTTTTATCATTTCATTTACATTTTTCATAGCTGCCTTCATGGTGTCATCAAGCAACAGTTCCACAAAACGCAGACGTCGACAAAGCTATGTAGCGTAACTGCTATTAAATAGTATTAATATAACTCTACAGGAGGGAGGAGGGAAAAAAAACGTGGTGGATTAGTGGTTAGCATGTTTGCTTCACACCTCCAGGGTTGATGGGGTTTCAATTCTCGCCTCTGTGTGTGGAGTTTTCATCTTCTCCCTGTGCTTCAGGTTTCCTCTAGAGACTCTGGTTTTCTCCCCCAGTTGTAGGTTAATTGGAATGATTGTGCCCTGTGATTGACTGCCCCAATCGCCTTGTGCCCCCAGTCCTCTAGGATG
>NC_080738.1:6882336-6892336 GCF_019097595.1 Hemibagrus wyckioides | reverse complement strand
TCCTACACCATATCCTACACCGTATCCTACACTGAATCCTACACCGAATCTTACACCGAATCTTACACCGTATCCTACACCGTATCCTACACTGAACCCTACACTGAATCCTACACCGAATCCTACACCGTATCCTACACCGAATCCTACACTGTATCCTACACTGAATCCTACACCGTATACTACACTGAATCCTACACCGAATCCTACACCGTATCCTACACCGTATCCTACACCATATCCTACACTGAATCCTACACCGAATCCTACACCGTATCCTACACCGTATCCTACACCGTATCCTACACTGAATCCTACACCGAATCCTACACCGAATCCTACACCGTATACTACACTGAATCCTACACGTATCCTACACCGTATCCTACACCGTATCCTACACTGAATCCTACACCGAATCCTACACCGTATCCTACACCGAATCCTACACCGTATCCTACACTGAATCCTACACCGAATACTACACTGAATTGTACACTGAATCCTACACTGAATCCTACACCAAATCCTACACTGAATCCTACACCGTATCCTACACTGTATCCTACACCGTATCCTACACTGAATTGTACACTGAATCCTACACCGTATCCTACACCATATTCTACACTGAATCCTACACTGAATTGTACACTGAATCCTACACTGAATCCTACACCGTATCCTACACCGAATCCTACACTGAATTGTACACTGAATCGTACACTGAATCCTACACCGTATCCTACACTGAATCCTACACCGAATCCTACACTGAATCCTACACTGAATCCTACACCGTATCATACACCGTATCCTACACTGAATCCTACACTGAATCCTACACCGAATCCTACACTGAATCCTACACCGTATCCTACACCGAATCCTACACTGAATCCTACACTGAATCCTACACCGTATCCTACACTGAATCCTACACCGTATCCTACACCGAATCCTACACTGAATCCTACACCGAATCCTACACTGAATCCTACACTGAATCCTACACCGTATCCTACACCGAATCCTACACTGAATCCTACACCGTATACTACACCGAATCCTACACCGTTTCCTACACTGAATCCTACACAGTATCCTACACCGTATCCTACACTGAATCCTACACCGTATCCTACACTGAATCCTACACCGTATCCTACACTGAATCCTACACCGAATCCTACACTGAATCCTACACCGTATCCTACACCGAATCCTACACTGAATCCTACACCATATCCTACACCGAATCCTACACCGAATCCTACACTGAATCCTACACCGTATCCTACACCGAATCCTACACTGAATCCTACACCGTATCCTACACTGTATCCTACACAGTATCCTACACCGTATCCTACACTGAATCCTACACCGTATCCTACACTGAATCCTACACCGAATCTTACACCGTATCCTACACTGTATCCTACACTGAATCCTACACTGAATCCTACACCGTATCCTACACCGTATCCTACACCGAATCCTACACTGAATTGTACACTGAATCCTACACTGAATCCTACACCATATCCTACACCGAATCCTACACTGAATTGTACACTGAATCGTACACTGAATCCTACACCGTATCCTACACTGAATCCTACACCGAATCCTACACCATATCCTACACAGTATCCTACACCGAATCCTACACTGAATCCTACACAGTATCCTACACCGTATCCTACACCGTATCCTACACTGAATCCTACACCGTATCCTACACTGAATCCTACACCGTATCCTACACCGTATCCTACACTGAATCCTACACCGTATCCTACACTGAATCCTACACCGTATACTACACTGAATCCTACACCGTATACTACACCGAATCCTACACCGTTTCCTACACTGAATCCTACACATTATCCTACACCGTATCCTACACCGTTTCCTACACTGAATCCTACACAGTATCCTACACCGTATCCTACACCGTATCCTACACTGAATCCTACACCGTATACTACACCGAATCCTACACCATTTCCTACACTGAATCCTACACAGTATCCTACACCGTATCCTACACTGAATCCTACACCGTATCCTACACTGAATCCTACACCGTATCCTACACTGAATCCTACACTGAATCCTACACTGAATCCTACACTGAATCCTACACTGAATCCTACACCGTATCCTACACTGAATCCTACACCGAATCCTACACTGAATCCTACACTGAATCCTACACTGAATCCTACACCGTATCCTACACTGAATCCTACACCGTATCCTACACTGAATCCTACACCGAATCCTACACCGAATCCTACACTGAATCCTACACCGTATCCTACACCGAATCCTACACTGAATCCTACACCGTATCCTACACCGAATCCTACACCGTATCCTACACCGAATCCTACACCGAATCCTACACCGTATCCTACACCGAATCCTACACTGAATCCTACACCCAATCCTACACCGTATCCTACACCGAATCCTACACTGAATCCTACACCGAATCCTACACTGAATCCTACACTGAATCCTACACCGAATCCAACACCGTATGCTACACCGTATACTACACTGAATCCTACACCGAATCCAACACCGAATCCTACACCGTATCCTACACCGTATCCTACACCGTATCCTACACTGAATCCTACACCGAATCCTACACTGAATCGTACACTGAATCCTACACTGTATCCTACACTGAATCCTACACCGAATCCTACACTGAATCCTACACCGTATCCTACACCGAATCCTACACTGAATCCTACACTGAATCCTACACCGAATCCTACACTGAATCCTACACTGAATCCTACACCGAATCCAACACCGAATCCTACACCGTATACTACACTGAATCCTACACCGTATCCTACACCGTATCCTACACCGTATCCTACACTGAATCCTACACCGAATCCTACACTGAATTGTACACTGAATCCTACACTGAATCCTACACCAAATCCTACACTGAATCCTACACCGTATCCTACACTGAATTGTACACTGAATCCTACACTGAATCCTACACCGTATCCTACACCGAATCCTACACTGAATTGTACACTGAATCGTACACTGAATCCTACACCGTATCCTACACTGAATCCTACACCGAATCCTACACTGAATCCTACACCGTATCCTACACCGAATCCTACACTGAATCCTACACCATATCCTACACCGTATCCTACACTGAATCCTACACCGTATCCTACACTGAATCCTACACCGTATCCTACACTGAATCCTACACCATATCCTACACCGAATCCTACACCGAATCCTACACTGAATCCTACACCGTATCCTACACCGAATCCTACACTGAATCCTACACTGAATCCTACACTGAATCCTACACCGAATCCTACACCGAATCCTACACTGAATCCTACACCGTATCCTACACTGTATCCTACACAGTATCCTACACCGTATCCTACACTGAATCCTACACCGTATACTACACTGAATCCTACTCCGTATACTACACCGAATCCTACACCGTTTCCTACACTGAATCCTACACAGTATCCTACACCGTATCCTACACCATATCCTACACTGAATCCTACACCGTATCCTACACTGAATCCTACACCGTATACTACACTGAATCCTACACCGTATACTACACCGAATCCTACACCGTTTCCTACACTGAATCCTACACAGTATCCTACACCGTATCCTACACCGTATCCTACACTGAATCCTACACCGTATCCTACACTGAATCCTACACTGAATCCTACACTGAATCCTACACCGTATCCTACACTGAATCCTACACTGAATCCTACACCGAATCCTACACCGTTTCCTACACTGAATCCTACTCCGTATCCTACACTGAATCCTACACCGTATCCTACACTGAATCCTACTCCGTATCCTACACTGAATCCTACACCGTATCCTACACTGAATCCTACTCCGTATCCTACACTGAATCCTACACTGAATCCTACACCGAATCCTACACTGAATCCTACACCGTATCCTACACCGAATCCTACACTGAATCCTACACTGAATCCTACACCGTATCCTACACTGAATCCTACACCGTATCCTACACCGAATCCTACACTGAATCCTACACCGAATCCTACACCGAATCCTACACTGAATCCTACACTGAATCCTACACTGAATCCTACACCGTATCCTACACTGAATCCTACACCGAATCCTACACTGAATCCTACACCGTATCCTACACCGAATCCTACACTGAATCCTACACCGTATCCTACACTGAATCCTACACTGAATCCTACACTGAATCCTACACTGAATCCTACACCAAATCCTACACTGAATCCTACACCGTATCCTACACTGAATCCTACTCCGAATCCTTCACTGAATCCTACACCGTATCCTACACCGAATCCTACACTGAATCCTACACTGAATCCTACACTGAATCCTACACCGTATCCTTCACTGAATCCTACACCGTATCCTACACTGAATCCTACACTGAATCCTACACCGTATCCTACACCGAATCCTACACCGTATCCTACACCGAATCCTACACCGTATCCTACACTGAATCCTACACCGAATCCTACACCGTATCCTACACCGAATCCTACACCGTATCCTACACTGAATCCTACACCGAATCCTACACCGTATCCTACACCGTATCCTACACTGAATCCTACACTGAATCCTACACTGAATCCTACACCGTATCCTACACTGAATCCTACACCGAATCCTACACCGTATCCTACACCGAATCCTACACCGAATCCTACACTGAATCCTACACCATATCCTACACCATATCCTACACCGAATCCTACACTGAATCCTACACCGAAACCTACACTGAATCCTACACTGAATCCTACACTGAATCCTACACTGAATCCTACACTGAATCCTACACTGAAACCTACACTGAATCCTACACCATATCCTACACCATATCCTACACCGAATCCTACACTGAATCCTACACCGAAACCTACACTGAATCCTACACCGTATCCTACACTGAATCCTACACTGAAACCTACACTGAATCCTACACTGAATCCTACACCGAATCCTACACTGAATCCTACACCGTATACTACACTGAATCCTACACCGAATCCTACACTGAATCCTACACCGAAACCTACACTGAATCCTACACCGTATCCTACACCGAATCCTACACTGAATCCTACACAGTATCCTACACCGTATCCTACACCGTATCCTACACTGAATCCTACACTGAATCCTACACTGTATACTACACCGAATCCTACACCGTTTCCTACACTGAATCCTACTCCGTTTCCTACACTGAATCCTACACAGTATCCTACACCGTATCCTACACCGTATCCTACACTGAATCCTACACCGTATCCTACACTGAATCCTACACTGAATCCTACACTGTATACTACACCGAATCCTACACCGTTTCCTACACTGAATCCTACTCCGTATCCTACACTGAATCCTACACCGTATCCTACACTGAATCCTACTCCGTATCCTACACTGAATCCTACACCGTATCCTACACTGAATCCTACTCCGTATCCTACACTGAATCCTACACTGAATCCTACACCGAATCCTACACTGAATCCTACACCGTATCCTACACCGAATCCTACACTGAATCCTACACTGAATCCTACACCGTATCCTACACTGAATCCTACACCGTATCCTACACCGAATCCTACACTGAATCCTACACCGAATCCTACACTGAATCCTACACTGAATCCTACACCGAATCCTACACTGAATCCTACACCGTATCCTACACCGAATCCTACACTGAGTCCTACACCGAATCCTACACTGAATCCTACACTGAATCCTACACTGAATCCTACACTGAATCCTACACCGTATCCTACACCGAATCCTACACTGAATCCTACACTGAATCCTACACCGAATCCTACACTGAATCCTACACCGTATCCTACACCGAATCCTACACTGAGTCCTACACCGAATCCTACACTGAATCCTACACTGAATCCTACACTGAATCCTACACCGTATCCTACACTGAATCCTACACCGTATCCTACACTGAATCCTACACTGAATCCTACACCGTATCCTACACTGAATCCTACACCGAATCCTACACCGAATCCTACACTGAATCCTACACCGTATCCTACACCGAATCCTACACTGAATCCTACACTGAATCCTACACCGTATCCTACACCGAATCCTACACCGTATCCTACACCGAATCCTACACTGAATCCTACACCGTATCCTACACCGAATCCTACACCGAATCCTACACTGAATCCTACACCGTATCCTACACTGAATCCTACACCGAATCCTACACTGAATCCTACACTGAATCCTACACCGTATCCTACACTGAATCCTACACTGAATCCTACACCGTATCCTACACTGAATCCTACACCGAATCCTACACTGAATCCTACACTGAATCCTACACCATATCCTAGGCTGAATCCTACACCGAATCCTACACTGAATCCTACACTGAATCCTACAGGGAATCCTACACTGAATCCTACACCGTATCCTACACTGAATCCTACACCAAATCCTACACCGTATCCTACACCGAATCCTACACTGAATCCTACACTGAATCCTACACCGTATCCTACACTGAATCCTACACCGAATCCTACACCGTATCCTACACCGAATCCTACACCGAATCCTACACTGAATCCTACACCATATCCTACACCATATCCTACACTGAATCCTACACCATATCCTACACCGAATCCTACACCGAATCCTACACCGAAACCTACACTGAATCCTACATCGTATCCTACACCGAATCCTACACTGAATCCTACACCGTATACTACACTGAATCCTACACCGTATCCTACACTGAATCCTACACCATATCCTACACCGAATCCTACACCGAATCCTACACCGAAACCTACACTGAATCCTACATCGTATCCTACACCGAATCCTACACTGAATCCTACACCGTATACTACACTGAATCCTACACCATATCCTACACCGAATCCTACACTGAATCCTACACCGAATCCTACACTGAATCCTACACCATATCCTACACCGAATCCTACACTGAATCCTACACCGTATCCTACACTGAATCCTACACTGAATCCTACACCAAATCCTACACTGAATCCTACACCGTATCCTACACTGAATCCTACACCAAATCCTACACTGAATCCTACACTGAATCCTACACTGAATCCTACACTGAATCCTACACCGTATACTTCACTGAATCCTACACCGTATCCTACACTGAATCCTACACTGAATCCTACACCAAATCCTACACTGAATCCTACACCGTATCCTACACTGAATCCTACACTGAATCCTACACCGTATCCTACACTGAATCCTACACCGAATCCTACACTGAATCCTACACTGAATCCTACACTGAATCCTACACCAAATCCTACACTGAATCCTACACTGAATCCTACACCAAATCCTACACTGAATCCTACACTGAATCCTACACCAAATCCTACACTGAATCCTACACTGAATCCTACACCAAATCCTACACTGAATCCTACACTGAATCCTTCACCAAATCCTACACTGAATCCTACACTGAATCCTACACCAAATCCTACACTGAATCCTACACTGAATCCTTCACCAAATCCTACACTGAATCCTACACTGAATCCTACACTGAATCCTACACCAAATCCTACACTGAATCCTTCACCAAATCCTACACTGAATCCTACACTGAATCCTACACTGAATCCTACACTGAATCCTACACTGAATCCTTCACCAAATCCTACACTGAATCCTACACTGAATCCTACACTGAATCCTACACTGAATCCTACACTGAATCCTTCACCAAATCCTACACTGAATCCTACACCGTATCCTACACTGAATCCTACACTGAATCCTACACTGAATCCTACACCAAATCCTACACTGAATCCTACACTGAATCCTACACCGTATCCTACACTGAATCCTACACTGAATCCTACACTGAATCCTACACCAAATCCTACACCAAATCCTACACTGAATCCTACACTGAATCCTACACCAAATCCTACACTGAATCCTACACTGAATCCTACACTGAATCCTACACCAAATCCTACACTGTATACTACACTGTATACTAAACCGAATCCAACAGAGTCCTAAAAAAAGCCAGCACCAAATCCTAAACAAATCTGACACCGAATCCTAAACAAATTTGACACAGAATCCTAAACTGAATCCAACACTGAATCCTAAACAAATTTGACACTGAATCCTAAACAAATTTGACACTGAATCCTAAACAAATTTGACACTGAATCCTAAACAAATCTGACACTGAATCCTAAACAAATCCGACACTGAATCCTAAACAAATTTGACACCGAATCCTAATCAAATCTGACACCGAATCCTAAACAAATTTGACACCAAATCCTAAACAAATTTGACACTGAATCCTAAACTGATTCCAACAACGAATCCTAAATAAATCCACCACCGAATCCTAAACAAATCCGACACCGAATCCTAAACAAATTTGACACCAAATCCTAAACAAATTTGACACCAAATCCTAAACTGAATCCAACACTGAATCTGACACACTGAATCTGACACACTGCTTGTGAAGCTGTTGCTCTGTTGGTACGAACCTCACTGTGATCTGATGTTTGGACACTTTGTATTCAAGATGTGTTCATCACTTAGGAAAAAAAACAAACATCACATTGTTTTTGGTGTCAGGTGTGTGTTTTAGGATGCTTTGAAGGGATGTGTTTTCAGGATGGCTTAAAGTGTGTGTATGACTTAGTGTGTGTGTGTGTGCATCAGTCTGCCAGTCAGGTTGAGAGAGTGCCATACCCTGCACAAGCACTGATATTAAACTATTGATTTGTCCTGCCATGCAGGGCTGTAAATAATGTGTGTGTGTGTATGTGTGTGTGTGTGTGTGTGTGTGAGCCTGTCATTGTGGCTGTGAAAACAGCCATTAGCTTGTCCCTGTATGTGTGTGTGTGTGTGTGTGTGTATGGGTGTGTGTGTGTGTGTGTGGAATTAATTTGTGATCTTGGTGGCTCAAGCAAAAAAATAAAAAATTTGGAGTGATATTGATCGAAAGAAAAGAAAGATAGAGATGGAAAAAGAAGCAAGGAAGAGAGAGAGAGAGAGAAAACAGAGTGGAGAAAAAGAGAGCTAAACTGAAGCTGTTTGAACTCCACTGGCATTTTTATGAAATACACACACACACACACACAACACACACAAATGCATACACACATGAGCACATACACACACACACAAGTACATACATATGCATACACACACATAATGATACATACACACGAGTACACACACAAAGACACAAACATACATACACACAAGTACATGAACACACACACAGAAACATACATACACACGAGTACACAGACACAGACACAGACACACACACCTACACACAGAAACATACATAAACACGAGTACATACAGTATGCATATACATAAACAGACATACACACACACACATTCACACACACGAGTACATACATATACACACACACACAAACACATAACGATACATACAAACACGAGTATGCACGCACACACACACACACACACACACACAGAAACACATACACATGAGTATGCACACACACACACACACACACACACAGAAACACATACACATGAGTATGCACACACACACACACACACACACAGAAACACATACACATGAGTATGCACACACACACACACACACAAACATACATACACACGAGTACACACACACACATAAACACACACACACACACAAGCTCTAAAGAAAACACCCAGGCTTTAAACATCTCTCATCTCTGCCCCTCAGTGAGTAACAGAAACGTTGGCTGCAGGTCAGAGCTCGCGTCAACAAAACCCACAAACACACACAGTGTATTGTACACAGGGAGAGTAAACA
>NC_080738.1:6847336-6849836 GCF_019097595.1 Hemibagrus wyckioides | reverse complement strand
TGAGTGAGTGTGAGAGAGTGAGTGAGTGTGAGTGAGTGTAAGAGTGAGAGTGAGTGAGTGTGAGAGTGAGTGAGTGTAAGAGTGAGTGTGAGAGAGTGAGTGAGTGAGAGTGTGTGAGAGTGAGAGTGAGTGAGTGTGAGTGAGAGAGTGTGTGAGTGAGTGAGTGTGAGTGTGGTGAGTGAGTGTGAGTGAGTGGGTGAGTGAGTGAGTGAGTGAGTGAGTGAGAGAGAGTGAGAGTGAGTGAGTGAGTGAGTGTGTGAGTGAGTGAGTGAGTGAGTGAGTATGAGTGTGTGAGTGTGAGTGAGTGAGTGAGTGAGTGTGTGAGTGAGTGTGAGTGAGTGAGTGAGTGAGTGAGTGTGAGTGTGTGAATGAGTGAATGAGTATGAGTGAGTGAATGAGTGAGTGAGTGAGTGAGTATGAGTGAGTGAGTGAGAGTTTGTGAATGAGTGAATGAGTATGAGTGAGTGAGTGAATGAGTGAGTGAGTGAGTGAGTATGAGTGAGTGAGTGAGTGAGTGAGTGTGTGAATGAGTGAATGAGAGTGGTGAGTGAGTGAGTGAGTGAGTGTGTGTGAGTGTGTGAGTGAGAGTGTGAGTGAGTGAGTGATTGAGTGTGTGAGTGAGTGAGTGGTGAGTGAGTGAGTGAGTGAGTGAGTGTGAGTGAGTGAGTGAGTGAGAGTGAGTGAGTGAGTGAGTGAGAGTGAGTGAGTGGTGAGTGAGAGTGAGTGTGAGTGAGTGTGTGAGTGAGAGTGAGTGAGGTGAGTGAGTGGTGAGTGGTGAGTGAGTGAGTGAGGTGAGTGAGTGAGGTGAGAGTGAGTGAGTGGTGAGTGAGTGTGAGTGAGTGAGTGAGTGGTGAGTGAGTGAGTGTGTGAGTGTGTGAGTGAGTGAGTGAGTGTGTGAGTGAGTGTGTGAGTGTGGGTGAGTGAATGTGTGAGTGAGTGAGTGTGTGAGTGAGTGAGTGTGAGATTGTGTGTGAGTGAGTGTGTGTGTGAGTGAGGTGGTGAGTGTGTGAGTGAGTGAGTGAGTGTGTGAGTGAGTGAGTGAGAGTGAGTGTGTGAGTGAGTGAGGTGAGTGTGTGAGTGAGAGTGAGTGAGTGTGAGTGAGTGGTGAGGTGTGTGAGTGAGTGAGAGAGAGTGAGTGTGTGAGTGAGAGTGAGTGAGAGTGAGTGTGTGAGTGAGAGTGAGTGAGTGTGTGAGTGAGTGAGTGAGTGAGTGTGTGAGTGAGTGTGTGAGTGAGTGAGTGTGAGATTGTGTGTGAGTGAGTGTGTGAGTGAGTGAGTGAGTGAGTGAGTGAGTGAGAATGAGTGTGTGAGTGAGTGAGAGAGAGTGAGTGTGTGAGAGAGTGAGTGAGTGAGTGAGTGAGTGTGAGAGTGAGTGAGAGTGAGTGAGAGTGAGTGAGTTAGAGTGAGTGAGTGTGAGAGTGAGTGAGTGAGTGAGTGAGTGTGAGATTGTGTGTGAGTGAGTGTGTGAGTGAGTGAGTGAGTGTGAGTGTGGTGAGTGAGTGTGAGTGAGTGAGTGAGTGTGAGTGAGTGGGTGAGTGGTGAATGTGAGTGAGTGAGTGTGTGAGTGAGTGAGTGTGTGTGGTGAGTGAGTGTGTGTGAGTGAGTGTGTGAGTGGTGAGAGTGAGTGTGTGAGTGAGGTGAGTGAGTGAGTGTGTGTGAGTGAGTGAGTGTGTGTGAGTGAGTGAGTGTGTGAGTGAGTGAGAGTGTGTGTGAGTGGGTGAGTGGTGAGTGTGGTGGGTGAGTGAGGTGAGTGTGTGAGTGAGTGAGTGTGAGTGGGTGAGTGAGGTGAGGTGAGAGTGAGGTGAGTGAGAGTGAGTGAGTGAGAGTGAGGTGAGTGAGTGAGTGGTGAGTGAGTGAGTGTGAGTGAGAGTGGTGAGTGAGTGAGGTGTGTGAGTGAGTGTGAGTGAGTGTGGTGAGTGAGGTGAGTGGTGAGTGAGTGGTGGTGAGTGAGTGAGTGAGTGAGTGTGTGAGTGGTGGTGGTGAGTGAGTGAGAGTGAGTGAGTGAGTGAGTGAGTGAGTGTGAGTGTGAGTGAGTGAGTGAGTGAGTGAGTGAGTGAGTGAGAGTGAGTGTGTGAGTGAGGTGAGTGAGTGAGTGTGAGTGAGTGTGAGTGAGTGTGTGAGTGAGTGAGTGTGAGTGAGTGAGTGTATGAGTGAGTGAGTGTGAGTGGGTGAGTGAGTGTGTGAGTGAGTGAGTGAGTGAGTGAGTGAGTGAGTGAGTGTGTGAGTGTGTGAGTGAGTGAGGTGAGTGAGTGAGTGGTGAGTGAGTGAGTGTGTGAGTGTGTGAGTGAGTGAGTGAGTGAGTGGTGAGTGGGTGAGGTGAGAGTGAGTGAGGTGAGAGTGAGTGTGAGTGGTGAGTGAGTGAGTGAGAGTGAGTGAGTGAGTGAGTGTGAGTGTGAGTGTGAGTGTGAGTGTGGTGAGTGAGGTGAGTGAGTGAGTGAGGTGAGTGAGTGGGAGAGTGAGTGTGTGAGTGTGGTGAGTGAGTGAGTGAGTGAGTGAGTGGG
>NC_080738.1:6842336-6844836 GCF_019097595.1 Hemibagrus wyckioides | reverse complement strand
GAGTGGTGAGTGAGTGAGTGTGAGTGGTGAGTGGAGTGAGGTGGTGTGAGTGAGTGAGGTGAGTGAGTGGTGAGTGAGTGGTGAGGGAGTGAGGGTGTGTGTGTGTGAGTGTGTGAGTGTGTGAGTGAGTGGGTGAGTGGGTGATTGAGTGAGTGAGTGAGTGAGAGAGTGAGAGGGTGAGTGAGTGTGTGTGTGTGTGAGTGAGTGAATGAGTGAGAGAGTGTGTGAGTGTGTGGTGAGTGAGTGAGTGAGTGGTGTGAGTGAGTGAGTGGTGAGTGAGTGAGTGAGTGAGTGAGTGAGTGAGTGAGTGAGTGGTGAGTGAGTGGTGAGTGAGTGAGAGTGAGTGTGTGGGTGAGAGTGAGTGAGAGTGAGTGGTGAGTGAGTGGTGAGTGAGTGAGAGTGAGTGAGTGAGTGTGTGAGTGAGGTGGTGAGTGAGTGTGAGTGAGTGGGTGAGTGAGTGAGTGAGTGTGAGGTGAGTGTGGTGAGTGTGTGAGTGGTGGTGAGTGAATGTGTGAGTGAGTGAGTGAGTGAGTGAGTGAGTGAGAGAGTGTGAGTGAGTGAGTGTGAGAGTGTGAGTGAGTGAGTGAGTGAGTGTGAGAGTGTGAGAGAGTGTGAGTGAGTGAGTGAGTGAGTGAGTGAGTGTGAGAGAGTGTGAGAGAGTGTGAGTGAGTGAGTGAGAGAGTGTGAGTGTGTGAGAGAGTGTGAAAGAGTGAGTGAGTGAGAGAGTGTGAGTGAGTGAGTGAGTGAGTGAGTGTGAGAGTGTGAGAGAGTGTGAGTGAGTGAGTGAGTGAGTGAGTGAGTGAGTGTGAGAGTGTGAGAGAGTGTGAGTGAGTGAGTGAGTGAGTGTGAGTGAGTGAGTGAGTGTGAGAGAGTGTGAGTGAGTGAGTGTGAGTTAGTGAGTGAGTGTGAGTGAGTGTGTGAGTGATTGATTGTGTGTGAGTGAGTGAGTGAGTGTGTGTGTGTATGTGACTGAATGTGTGTATGTGAGTGAGTGAGTGAGTGAGTGTGAGTGAGTGTGAGTGTGTGTGTGAGTGAGTGTGTATGTGAGTGAGTGAGTGTGAGTATGTGAGTGAGTGAGTGTGTGTGAGTGAGTGAGTGAGTGTGTATGTGAGTGAGTGTGTGGTGGTGAGTGAGTGAGGTGAGTGTGTGAGTGAGTGAGAGTGAGTGAGTGTGGTGAGAGTGAGTGAGTGAGTGGTGTGTGAGTGAGTGGTGAGTGAGTGAGTGAGTGAGTGAGTGAGTGAGAGTGAGTGTGAGTGAGTGAGTGGTGAGTGTGTGAGTGAGTGAGTGTGAGTGAGTGAGTGAGTGAGTGAGTGAGTGAGTGTGAGTGAGTGAGTGAGTGAGTGAGTGAGTGAGTGAGTGAGTGTGTGTGAGGTGAGTGAGTGAGGTGAGTGAGTGTGAGTGTGTGTGAGTGAGTGTGAGTGTGAGTGTGGTGAGTGAGTGGTGAGAGTGAGTGAGTGGTGAGGTGAGGTGAGTGTGTGTGGTGGTGAGTGAGTGAGTGTGAGTGAGTGAGTGAGTGAGTGAGTGGTGAGGTGAGTGTGGTGAGTGGTGGTGAGTGAGTGAGTGAGTGAGTGGTGAGTGGTGGTGGGTGAGTGAGTGAGAGTGTGAGTGAGTGAGTGGTGGTGAGTGTGTGAGTGAGGTGAGGTGAGTGTGTGAGTGAGTGGTGAGTGAGTGAGTGTGGTGAGTGAGTGTGTGTGAGTGGTGGGTGAGTGAGTGTGAGTGAATGTGTGTGTGAGTGAGTGAGTGAGTGAGTGAGTGAGTGTGTGTGAGTGAGTGAGTGAGTGAGTGAGTGTGTGAGTGAGTGAGTGTGAGTGAGTGAGTGAGTGAGTGAGAGAGTGTGTGAGTGTGTGAGTGAGTGTGTGTGAGTGAGTGAGTGTGTGAGTGAGTGCGTGAGTGTGTGTGAGTGTGTGAGTGAGTGAGTGAGTGTGTGTGAGTGAGTGAGTGTGTGAGTGAGTGTGTGAGTGAGTGAGTGTGTGAGTGAGTGAGTGAGTGAGTGTGTGAGTGAGTGAGTGAGTGAGTGTGAGTGAGTGTGTGTGAGTGAGTGAGTGAGTGAGTGTGTGTGTGTGAGTGAGTGTGTGAGTGAGTGTGTGAGTGAGTGAGTGTGTGTGAGTGAGTGTGTGGTGAGTGAGAGTGTGTGAGTGTGAGTGAGTGGTGAGTGAGTGTGTGACTGAGTGAGTGAGTGAGTGTGTGAGTGAGTGTGAGTGAGTGAGTGTGTGAGTGAGTGAGTGTGTGAGTGAGTGTGAGTGTGAGTGAGTGAGTGTGTGTGAGTGTGTGAGTGTGTGTGAGTGAGTGAGTGTGTGAGTGAGTGTGTGTGTGTGAGTGAGTGAGTGTGTGTGAGTGAGTGTGAGTGAGTGTGTGAGTGAGTGAGTGTGAGTGAGAGAGTGAGTGTGAGTGAGTGAGTTTGAGTGAGTGTGAGTGAGTTTGAGTGTGTGAGTGAGTGAGTGTGAGTGAGTGAGTGAGTGAGTGAGTGAGTGAGTGAATGTGAGTGTGTGAGTGAGTGAGT
>NC_080738.1:6812336-6819836 GCF_019097595.1 Hemibagrus wyckioides | reverse complement strand
GTGAATGTGTCAGTGAGTGAGTGAGTGAATGTGTGAGAGAGTGAGTGAGTGAATGTGTGAGTGTCTGAGTGAGTGAGTGAGTGAATTTGTGAGTGAATGTGTGACTGAGTGAGTGAGTGAGTGGGTGAGTGAGTGTGTGAGTGTGTGAGTGAGAGTGTGAGTGAGTGAGTGAGTGAGTGAGTGAGTGTGTGAATGTGTGAGTGTGTGAGTGAGTGAATGAGTGATTGAATGTGTGAGTGAGTGAGTGTGAGAGTGAGTGATTGAGTGATTGAGTGTGTGATTGAGTGAGTGAGTGAGTGTGTGAGTGAGTGAATGTGTTAGTGAGTGTATGTGTGAGTGAGTGAGTGTGTGAGTGAGTGAATGTGTGAGTGAGTGTATGTGTGAGTGAGTGAGTGTGTGAGTGAGTGAATGTGTGAGTGAGTGTATGTGTGAGTGAGTGAGTGAGGGAATGTGTGAGTGTGTGAGTGACTGAGTTAGTGAGTGAGTGAATGTGTGAGTGAGTGAGTGTGAGTGAGTGAGAGTGAGTGAATGAGTGAGTGAGAGTGAGTGAGAGTGAGTCTGTGAGTGAGAGTGAGTGAGTGAGTGAGTGAGTGAGAGTGAGTGAGTGAGTGAGAGTGAGTGTGTGAGTGATTGAGTCAGAGTGAGTGAGTGAGTGATTGAGTGAGTGAGAGTGAGTGAGTGAGTGAGTGAATGAGTGAGTGAGTGAGTGAATGAGTGAGAGTGAGAGTGAGAGTGAGGGTGAGTGAGTGAGTGAGTGAGTGAGAGTGAGTGAGTGTATGTGTGAGTGAGTGAGTGAGGGAATGTGTGAGTGTGTGAGTGAGTGAGTGAATGTGTGAGTGAGTGAATGCATGAGTGAGTGAGTGAATGTGTGAGTAAGTGAATGAGTGAATATTTGTGTGAGTGAGTGAGTGAGTGAGTGAGTGAGTGAATGTGTGAGTGAGTGAGTGAGTGAATGTGTGAGTGAGTGAGTGAGTGAGTGAATGTGTGAGTGAGTGTTAGTGAGTGAGTGAGAGTGAGTGAGTGTGAGTGAGTGAGTGAGTGTGAGTGAGTGAGTGTGAGAGTGAGTGTGAGAGTGAGTGAGTGAGTGTGAGAGTGAGTGTGAGAGTGAGTGAGTGAGTGAGTGAGTGAATGTGAGAGTGAGTGAGTGTGAGAGTGAGTGTTAGTGTGAGAGTGAGTGAATGTTTGAGTGAGTGAGTGTGTGAGTGAGTGAATATATGAGTGAGTGAATGTTTGAGTGAGTGAGTGAGTGAGTGAATGTGTTAGTGAGTGAGTGAGTGAGTGAGTGATTGAGTGAATGTGTGAGTGAGTGAGAGAGAGTGTGTGAGTGAGTGAGAGTGAGTGAGTGAGTCAGTGTGAGTGAGAGTGAGTGAGTGAGTGAGTGAGTGAGTGAGTGAGTGAGTGAGTGAGTGAGTGAGTGAGTGAGAGTGAGTGAGTGAGTGAGTGAGTGTGAGTGAGTGGGAGTGAGTGAGAGTGAGTGAGTGGGAGTGAGTGAGTGTGTGAGAGAGTGAGTGAATGTTTGAGTGAGTGAGTGTGTGAGTGAGTGAATATATGAGTGAGTGAATGTTTGAGTGAGTGAGTGTGTGAGTGAGTGAGTGAGTGAGTGTGAGTGAGTGAGTGTTAGTGAGTGAGTGAGTGTTAGTGAGTGAGAGTGAGTGTGAGTGAGTGAGTGAGTGTGAGTGAGTGAGTGAGTGAGTGAGTGAGTGAGTGAGTGAGTGAGTGAGTGAGTGAGTGAGTGAGTGAGTGAGTGAGTGAGTGAGTGAGTGAGTGAGTGAGTGAGTGAGTGAGTGAGTGTGAGTGAGTGAGTGTTAGTGAGTGAGTGTTAGTGAGTGAGTGAGTGAGTGAGTGAGTGAGTGAGTGAGTGAGTGAGTGAGTGAGTGTTAGTGAGTGAGTGAGTGAGTGAGTGAGTGAGTGAGTTAGTGAGTGAGTGAGTGAGTGAGTGTGAGTGAGTGAGTGTTAGTAAGTGAGTGAGTGAGTGAGTGAGTGAGTGAGTGTTAGTGAGTGAGTGTTAGTGAGTGAGTGTTAGTGAGTGAGTGTTAGTGAGTGAGTGAGTGTTAGTGAGTGAGTGAGTGAGTGAGTGTTAGTGAGTGAGTGAGTGAGTGAGTGAGTGTGAGTGAGTGAGTGTTAGTAAGTGAGTGAGTGAGTGAGTGAGTGTTAGTAAGTGAGTGAATGAGTGATTGAGTGAGTAAGTGAGTGAGTGTTAGTGAGTGAGAGTGAGTGTGAGTGAGTTAGTGAGTGAGTGTTAGTGAGTGAGTGAGTGAGTGTTAGTGAGTGAGTGAGTGAGTGAGTGAGTGTTAGTGAGTGAGTGAGTGAGTGAGTGAGTGAGTGAGTGTGAGTGAGTGTTAGTAAGTGAGTGAGTGAGTGAGTGAGTGAGTGTTAGTGAGTTAGTGAGTGAGTGAGTGAGTGAGTGAGTGAGTGTGAGTGAGTGAGTGTTAGTGAGTGAGTGAGTGAGTGTGAGTGAGTTAGTGTTAGTAAGTGAGTGAATGAGTGAGTGAGTGAGTGAGTGTTAGTGAGTGAGAGTGAGTGTGAGTGAGTGAGTGAGTGAGTGAGTGTTAGTGAGTGAGAGTGAGTGAGTGAGTGAGTGAGTGAGAGTGAGTGAGTGAGTGAGTGAGTGAGTGAGTGAGTGTTAGTGAGTGAGAGTGAGTGAGTGAGTGAGTGAGAGTGAGTGAGTGAGTGAGTGTTAGTGAGTGAGTGAGTGAGTGAGTGAGTGTTAGTGAGTGAGAGTGAGTGTGAGTGAGTGAGTGAGTGAGTGAGTGTTAGTGAGTGAGAGTGAGTGAGTGAGTGAGTGAGTGAGAGTGAGTGAGTGAGTGAGTGAGTGAGAGTGAGTGAGTGAGTGAGTGAGTGAGTGAGTGTTAGTGAGTGAGAGTGAGTGAGTGAGTGAGTGAGTGAGTGAGTGTGAGTGAGTGAGTGAGTGAGTGTTAGTGAGTGAGTGAGTGAGTGAGTGAGTGAGTGAGTGAGTGAGTGAGTGAGTGAGTGAGTGAGTGAGAGTGAGTGAGTGAGTGTTAGTGAGTGAGTGAGTGAGTGTTAGTGAGTGAGAGTGAGTGTGAGTGAGTTAGTGAGTGAGTGTTAGTGAGTGAGTGAGTGAGTGAGTGAGTGAGTGAGTGAGTGAGTGTTAGTGAGTGAGTGAGTGAGTGAGTGAGTGAGTGAGTGAGTGAGTGAGTGAGTGAGTGTTAGTAAGTGAGTGAATGAGTGATTGAGTGAGTAAGTGAGTGAGTGTTAGTGAGTGAGTGAGTGAGTGTTAGTGAGTGAGAGTGAGTGTGAGTGAGTTAGTGAGTGAGTGTTAGTGAGTGAGTGAGTGAGTGTTAGTGAGTGAGTGAGTGAGTGTGAGTGAGTTAGTGAGTGAGTGTTAGTGAGTGAGTGAGTGAGTGAGTGAGTGAGTGAGTGAGTGTGAGTGAGTTAGTGTTAGTAAGTGAGTGAGTGAGTGAGTGAGTGAGTGAGTGAGTGTTAGTGAGTGAGTGAGTGAGTGAGTGTGAGTGAGTTAGTGTTAGTAAGTGAGTGAGTGAGTGAATGAGTGAGTGAGTGAGTGAGTGAGTGAATGAGTGAGTGAGTGAGTGAGTGAGAAAAGAAACAGAGAGTTATGATCAGTGTGATATAATAATGGAGAGTCAGATATTATTCCTCAGCTCTTCCTTGTAAAGATCTTTTCCTGTGTGTGTTTGTGACTCAGATGATAAACAGTAGCAGGTAAACTGGACTGAACCTTGAAGCCAGCTGTGTCTGGAGCGAGGGGAAAAACCCAACAGAACCATGATATGAATCAGTAATTGTTCTTCATCAGGTTATGTTCTGGACTAATGGAAAGATAGCAAATAAACCCAAAGCTCATCTATAAAGACTCATGAGCTGCATTCATAATGAGGGCTCTGGGGGGTGGAGTTCCGCAACAGAGTTCCATCAACGTTCCATAAGAGCTGAATTCTCTATTCTGATTGGTCGATTGTTTTTTTCCCCATAACAGCAAAAACGTTTACATATAACATATTCTTGTTGCTATAGTAACAACTTCTCCACAAAAAACACCCTTCAGGAGACATTTATAATTTTTTTTATATTTATGGAAGGAGTCTCCAGTTTCAGGACAGACAACTTCCTGCTTTCCTGTTTTGTAGTAATAAGTGTTTTTATTTATTTATTTATTTATTTATATATGTATATATATATATATATATATATATATATATATATATATATATATATATATATATATATATATATATATATATTTTATCTATTTATTTATATATTAAAAATTTTAACCACCAAATAACTCGGCATGTGGACGTTCGACAACCAAAAATGCAAATGTAACAAACGAGTTAAAGTTTTAGCACCCCTGTGATAGGATATCCTACAATAATCCAACTAAATGATTTGATTTTTTAAATTATTTATAGAAAAAATTGTTCCTTTGTTTTTTCGCTTTTTTTAAATTTAATAACAGCAGTTTATTTTTCTTTTTTCTTAAGTGGAAAGTCTTTTAGTAAAAAAAAACAAAAAAAAAACAAGTGAATGTTAGCTTTAATGCTCATTTAAATAAATAAATAAATAAATAAATAAATAAATAAATAAATAAATAAATAAATAAATAAATAAATAAGAATAATAAAAATGTTCTATGCTTGGAAATGAAGTTCAAAAAAGGGGCAAAAAAATGAACAATAAATTAACAAAATATAGCCCCTCCAGGGATTTTTTTTTTTATTGTTTTCCTGCTTTTTTTAATTTTTATGAAGCAAATTGCAAAGTTCTCTGTGCACTGTAAAAGCCAGATTCCTCTATGTACTGAATTTTATGTTTGATGCACGCAGATGGACGAGGGATTTAGCTGAATGTGTATTGTAATTACGTCAAACTAATCCTCTGGAAAACCTGTGGAAATTTTGAAAAATTCCAGATTTCTGTGAATTTCGCTTATTAAATTTTTGATTGATTTTTTCGTTAATTTCTGTGATCTGGAAAAAAAATACACGAATCCTGGAGGGACAAAAAGATATAAATAAAATAAATAATAAAAATAAATCAGTTTCCCTCTCTCTCTCTCTCTCTCTCTCTCTCTCACTCTCTCTCTCTCTCTGTTTATTTATTTATTTATTTATTTATTTATTTATTAATTAATTATATTTATTTATTATTTTCCTACTTGCAAAAATTTCTCTGCTTTCGAAAACATCAGAATCCCTGATTTAGACAAATGTGTGTAAACTCAGAGCTGTGAGCCCCCGGTTCCAGAATCAGGTGTAAATGAGTCCAGAAATACACATGATGCTGATGAAGGAGAAACAGAACGCCGGTCTGCTCACTCTATCTAAATGGTAATTAGTGTTAGACGCCGCGAGGACCGTGAAGCTCATCTCTACAATCACAAACCAACGTATTTTTGGATCTGAAGCTGAAATGTTGATCATTTTCCCATCAGGACAGATGTTTCATACTTCTTGTTCTTCCTGTCAGATATTTAAGATCAGACTTTTTTAATTAATTTAAGAAATAGATATTTAGATAGATAGATTCCAATGATAATGCATAATGCCTCATACCTGGAGTGTGGATCAGAGGCTGTCAGTCAAATCAGGAGCTTGAGTTATTGTCTATTGAAGCGCTGCGGCTTGTATTTGTTATTTCTCAGAGGCTGTGTGGCCACATATTAATCTAATAAACAGATTTCGATAAGGGAAAGTGAAAGGACTTTTCACTCTGCAGGTTGCTTATCGCCGCTTTAAACTTCGCTTCAGAAATGGAATCAGTTTCCTATCATGTGCTTCATCCAGTCATAGAATACCTGCGTGTTTGTGCGTAAACCATGATTTGAGGAAAAATATAACCGAATTCCAAATAAAGCTTCATATCATTGCAGCTCCTCTGTATTTTCTTACTTTTTGTCAGTATCCTGACAACACACCTTTTAGGAAGGAGTCACCAGTGTTAGAGTTTCAGGATGGATGACCAGCTGTGATTATTTTTTGTGTTATTAACTTATTAAAATGAAAAGAGAGGCAGGGGAAGGAGAGACCGTTTATAGCTGCTTTAATAGTGTAATAACATAATACTATAAATACATTGATTATTTTCCTACTGAAATAATAATTAATTCAATTCACATTTTGGTAAGTACTCAGTGAAGTTTAAAACGAGGAGAATCCTTTGCTTGAGTTGAATTTTGCAAGCGTTTTTCAGGCAAAAAATAAAATAAAATAAAATAAAATAAAATAAAATAAAATAAAATAAAATAAAATAAAATAAAATAATATTTTCATTTAATTTCCTGTATCACTTATCCGATCTATACTCGAGTCACAGAGAGCCTGTGCCTATCTCAGGCATCATTGGGCATCAAGGCAGGACACACCCTGGATGGAGTGCTAATCCATTGCAGGGCACACACACACACACTCATTCACTCACGCAATCACACACTACGGGTAATTTAGAGTCAGCCTAGAAGCATGTCGTTGGATGCATGTAGGAGGAAACCAGAGCACCCAGAGGAAACCCACCAAGCACGTGGAGAACATGCAAAATCCACACACACATATAATATAACTTAAAAAATAAAAAATAAAATTAAAAAATAAATAAAGCTAAATAAAAATACAACTAAATACAAACTAAATTATTTTTAAATAAAAAAATTGTGAATTTTGAAAAAATTGTGAAAAAATTGTGAATCTAACCCTAGGCAACAATTAGGCAAAAAAAGTTAATAAAAGCTAAATAAAAATGAAAATTAAATACAAATTAATTAAATAAATTTTATAAATCTAAAATATGTAACAATTTAAATAAAGGTTAATAAAGGTTAATAAAAGCTAAATAAAAATGAAAATTAAAAACTACTAATAATTAAAAAAATTATAAAAAAAAATAATAATTAAAAATACCTAAATACCAACTAATTTGGTTTCATTAAAAATTGAGTTGTGAGTCTTACATTGACAGAGATATTTATATTTATATTTAATGTAACTGAAATTCTACAGAATTTCATTCAATTTCACAGAAAACTTAAAAATGAAAATTTTTAATAATGAAAACAATTTTCTAATGAGTTTGTCCAGCAAATAAATGACCTCCAATCTCCAAAAAA
The DNA here is from genome assembly GCF_019097595.1 of Hemibagrus wyckioides. Classification (NCBI taxonomy): domain Eukaryota; kingdom Metazoa; phylum Chordata; class Actinopteri; order Siluriformes; family Bagridae; genus Hemibagrus; species Hemibagrus wyckioides. The sequence continues at coordinate 6,812,755 of NC_080738.1, read as the reverse complement.
ATAAAAAATAAAAAATTGAGAAAAAAAAGCAATAACTGCTTGATTTTCTAGGCAGAGAGAATCGTTTCTATTACACGCTTTTTGTAGCTAACAGCCGCAAAAATTTCAAATATGTTTTTTTTTTTATTTCTGATTGAAGCCTGAGAGCACCGAGACTGATCGAAGCTGTAATCTTTTTTTAAAAAAAATAAATAAATAAATAAAAATGAGATAGAAAGAGGGGGGAAAGATGAAGCTGATAAAGTGTAGATTTCAGACCGTGACGGGAAAATAATAAGTATATGTTTAAGAGAGTGAGGAAGAAAAAAAAATGCTGATGTCAGGAGAGTGAGAAAGAGAGAAGAAGAAGAAGAAGAAGAAGAAGAAGAAGAAGAAGAAAAAAAAAAAAGGTTGGAAATCTTGCTGTAATTTAGCGTGTC
>NC_080738.1:6799836-6807336 GCF_019097595.1 Hemibagrus wyckioides | reverse complement strand
CTTGATTCAAACTTTGTAGCTTATGACTTCCAACTTGACTCAGAGTTCAAAGCTTATGATTCACAATTTGATTCAGAGTTCAAAGCTTGTGACTCACAATTTGATTCAGAGTTCAAAGCTTGCATCTCACAATTTGATTCAGAGTTCAAAGCTTATGATTCACAACTTGATTCAGAGTTTAAAGCTTGTGACTTACAACTTGATTCAGAGTTTTAAGCTTGTGACTCACAACTTGATTCAGAGTTTTAAGCTTGTGACTCACACCTTGATTCAGAGTTTAAAGCTTGCGACTTACAACTTGATTCAGACTTTGAAGCTTGTGACTCCTAACTTTATTCAGAGTTCAAAGCTTGTGACTCACAACTCGATTCAGAGTTTAAAGCTTCTGACTCTTAACTTGATTTAAACTTCAAAGCTTGTGACTCCCAACTTGATTTAGAGATCAAAGTTTGTGACTCACAATTTGACTCATTGAACCTTATGACTCACAAGTTGACTCATACTTCAAAGCTTTTACTCTCATGATCGCGGCTGCTCCAAATGATTTGTATATTACGTGGCTCGCCTTCACAACAAGTGTGTGTGTGATGTTGGAAGTGAGAGGATTGTCACTGGAATGAAAGATTAACTTTACCCAAGCCACAGCAGGGGAGACCAAATTGCCTCGCACACCCATCTGTGTTTACTCGAGGCTGAATTTGAAATAAACGTGCACGTGGTATTCGCAGGCAGGATTAAGGCAAGGCAGAGCGACGAGCTGAATAATCAAATGATTTAAAATTGCTGGAATGCGACAGCATGTAGATTGTATGTGTTGTGTGTTTAGCTTAATACCTCAGCGCTGATGAATTCTTCGTCCTGATTGGTCAGCAGCTCTGACAGTCTTTTTGGGGGGCGGGGATTAAAAATATATATACAGTATTCATGATATAACACACAATATATATATAATATTGTGATACACAAAAATCGACAACGTGAGTCAACACATGGACACATTACTTCGTTTACCTACCTGCTCAAAAGTTTACACCCCCTTGGCTGTCAGAAAGGTGGCAAAAGTTTTGGGACACCCCTCTAAATCATTGAGTTCAGGTGTTGTTTATCAGGGGTTGGGCTCGGCCCCTTAGTTCCAGTGAAAGCCTTCAGCTTCATACCAAGACATTTTGGACAATTTCAAGCTCTTTGTGGGAACAGTTTGGGGATGACCACTTCCTGTTCCAACATGACTGCACACCAGTGACCAAAGCAAGGTCCATAAAGACATGGATGAGTGAGTTTGGTGTGGAGGAACTTGACCACAACCTGATAGAACACCTCTGGGAAGAATTAGAGCGGAGGCTGTGAGCCAGACCTTCTCGTCCAACATCAGTGTCTGACCTCACAACTGCACTTCTAGAGGAATTCCCATAAACACACTCCTAAACCTTGTGGAAAGCCTGAAGAGAAGAGTTGAAGCTGTTATAGCTGCAAAGAGCGGGACAACTCCATATTACATTCATGTGCATGTAAAGGTAGACGTCCCAAAACTTTTGGCAATATAGTGTATATCATGTTGCTTTCAAAGCCTTCGTGTTTGATTGTCATTGTTTAGGAATTTTAGTGTCTAATGGACCTGGTTTTCTCCCTGTGCCCTGTCACTGGTTTGTTACCTGATTGTGTTCACCTGTACTGTGTGATTATTTTGTCTACACAGCTATATCTCGATTATTTCCAAAGTGCTTCTAACAACAGGATTCGTCTCAGATGGCGGTTCATATTCCTAACGAACAAGGCGGAGGTGTTTACTCGTTAGCCTCGCTAGACGTTACAGAACCAAACACAAACCGAAAAGAGTCTCGAAACTGCACAGTCCTAGCTTAAGAAGATTAAAGAAGTGATTAAGAGATTTGTATGAATATAAAATAAGTGGATTGCGTTAGCTTGAGAAACTGATATATCCATGAAAGTTTCCATTCGTGCTGCTGTCCGTTTTGGGATTAACTTCCTCTGTTCTCAATCTTTTTGAACTGTGTGTGTGTGTGTGTTTGAGAGTGGCAGGCATTTATCTGTTCTCCTCATTATCTGATGGTATTCATAATTCTCTTTCATTTATTAAGCTGATATGAAAGAGCTGCACTCACCCTCAGGGCACACACACACACACACACACAAACAGCTCAGTATGCTGTATCCACACCTTCTAATCACTCTTTCTGAGCAGGGTCTCGTCCAGTTTGGTCAGATTTAATGCATCAGGCTGAATGATCAGACTTCTCCACATGTCCAAATCAGGATTTATTGAATTATTTATGTTTTAATGTCTATTTGTGCGTGTATGTGTGTGTTAGTATTTCATTTCTTATTTACTATTCCATTACATTGTTTACATGAGATTTTTCCTTTCTTGAAGACAGCACCACCAGCTTAAATTACACTCTGTACAGACAGAGGTGATGTATGAGGTGCTAAAAACATTCCATACAACACAATAAACCCTGTTTCGCTTCCCAAAGATCCGCTGTTCAAGAACCTGTCCAGATTTATCACTAACAGCTACTCAAAGAGCATCGAAATGACTAACACTTCCTGTTTTCCTCATCCCTGCTCTCGCTGTGCTCTTAACACTCCCCGTGAACAGCCTTCACACCTTGTGCCTTGTTATTTCGACAACGTTTGTTTGTTTGTTTGTGTAAAAACTGTGAGCCTTGTTATCTCGTGTCAGTGATTATACCGTCTATACTTTGTCTATACCGTCTAAGTGTTTTTGGAACTGAAAGACTTCATCGTTAACTCCGATCTCTGAATTTGTATTTAAAAGCGTTAACGTCATATAGAGAAGTTAACAAACTCCTGCGAAAGAACGCTAACAAACACTAGGCGCATAGCTAATGTTGGTAATTAACATCGTCATTAAGACAGCAGCTTGTTGCACTTCAACCTGACGCGGAATTATGCAGCAATTTTCTGTCCCGAAAGTAGGTGGTGTAATGTGTAATTAATCTCAGAAAGGCTTTGTGAATATTTAGATAATGTTTTGTTTTTATTTTGACCTGTATGTGACAGTCATTAAAATTGTCACTAAAAAATGGATTTATCATAAAATAAAATATATCATGAAATACAATATAAAGAAATATAAAAAAATTAATGAAATAAAATTGAATGAATAAATAAATAAATAAATAAATAAATACAAATAAACAAAGAAACAAATAAATAAATAAAATAAATATTAATCAATAAAAAAAAGACCAAATAAATAAATAAATAAATAAATTAATTAATTAATTAATAAAACAACCAAACAAGAAAAAAAAACAAATAATTTTGTTTTATTTAACTTGTTGTGTGCCACCACAAAAAAATTATAAAATTGAATAATAAATAAATGAAAAAAATAAAATAAAAGTAAGCAAGCAAATAAATAAATAAATAAATAAATAAATAAATAAATAAATAAATAAATAAATAAATAAATAACAAAAAAAACAAATAAATATTTTTTTTTATTTAACTTGTGGTGTGCCACCACAAAAAATATAAATAAATAAATAAATAAATAAATAAATAAATAAATAAATAAATAAATAAATAAAACCACTGATGCTGGGGATGTGATGATGTGAAACAGGATTACGCTTATGAAATAAAAAAAAATGATTTTCCAATAATAGCTTTTTTTCCATTTGTAGTTACCTCCGGTTATCACTTATAACAGCTACTATATAAACACTCATTTCTTCACCTAAATCTTGTCAGGTTTCTGGTGAAAATGTGAAGCTTCATCCTTACTGACTCTTAAAAAAACAAACATTCAGACGATTGAGATCGTGTCTTCTTGGGGACCGTGTCAACAATGACTATGTTTTTCCTTGTTAAACAGGTAGATTTTCTTGTTTATTATTAGTCTCTGATTATGTAGCGTATCCACTAGCAATTGTAGTTGTTGTTACTATAGCAACTGTAGCATCCTTATGTTGGAAAGAGGGGGAGGGTGTGATATGGCACAATGCGCAAGCCGAGTGCCACACCTGCGCATCCCCCGCCCTGAAGGTGTGTATAAGATCACGGCATGGAATGAGTTATTACATTTACAGTACAATTATCACGATCTTTGATTTATTAATGAATTAACACGCTGCATTTTAACCTTATATAGTTCTAGTTGATGTTCCTGGTATCACCTGCTGTGATAAACAGCCATTACATCATCATCAGCTTCATCATTCCCCTAGTCATATATCATCATATCCCTAGATTGCTTTCTCCCACTTACACACACATACACACACAATGATGGTGTAAATTACTTTGTTAAACATCAGCCCCCTTTTTCCATTCAGTTTATTATTAGATTATCCGATGCGTCCGCAGCTCCAGGTCCCCATGTGTGAGCTGTTGCTATGGAAACAATAACCTATCAATAAGTGCATTAATGCATTAATATAAAACCCGTCACTCATCCTGTTCTGTTATGCATGTTTTCTGACCAATCAGATTTCAGCACTGGACAGCGCCGTGGGGTAAAGGGATACTAGCTTCGGATTAATCCGTGCTGAGAACTCTCAAACTTTCTGGGAATTATTAAGAGATTATATAAGAATATGATTAAGAAGTGGTGATGTATGATTATATAGTGGTGTGATTATCCTATTGTGGTCACCTGTACTATGGTCAGTTTGTGGATTTGTCTATCCGTGAAGTCATGTTGTGGATTTTCCCACTCTGGGAATTACGGATCTTCCTTCTCTTCTGGTGTCTGTGTGAAACTAGCCGATTTGTCACCTGCTAGCATTAGGAAGACGTTTAAGATGGATTCAATTGCCCTCATTAAGAACCAATCTCGCAAGTACAAATTCTTCCACAAGTTTGCTTAAGTAAACGGAACAGAGTGAACGTAACGCTTATGCTAATAGATCCTCCCCCGCGAATCGTGACTGTCTGTGCCTTGAACCCTGGTGTGGATTATTTACATGTGACTGCCTCCAGATCTCGTTTCCACAACTCACTCGCTGTGCACAGCCCAGACAGGCGTGCATTAGTCACTGGCCAGTATTAACCCTCTCAGGATTATATACAGTAAGTGTTGCACTGCTGTCCAGCAGGTGGCTGATGCGGCGGGGTTTTACAGATTTACTACCCCGAGCTCCAGCCTCCAGCTGAGAGCCTTCATTAGTTAGCTAATTAACCCCTTACTAGGTGAAACAAGTGGGCTGGAGCTCAGAGATGTGTGTGGTAGGACACACACACACACACACACGGTCATTTTTACTCAAATACTGTGTGAAGATTTTATTGACATATAGCAACATTAAATGCTACTGTGTGTGTGTGTGTGTGTGTGTGTGTGTGTGTGGTATCTATAGAGGGCAGTGTTCCCTCATAATAACAGTCTGTCAGTCTCTATCTATTTACTCAGTAGTGACTCTATCTTCCTGTCTCTATCTATCTATCTATCTATCTATCTATCTATCTATCTATCTATCTATCTATCTATCTATCTATCTATCTATCTATCTATCTATCTCTTTCTTTCTGCCTAACTCTAACTGCCCTGTCTTTCTCTTTCTCTGTCTGTCTCTGACTGTCTCTCTGCTCACTTTATCTCTCTCTCTTTATCACACACCGATTGTCTCTGTCTAACTCTCTGTCTGTCTTTCTCTCTCTCTCTCTCTCTCTCTCTCTCTCTCTCTCTCATACACACACACACACTGTCTCTCTCTCTCTCTCTCTCTCTCTCACACTGTCTGTCTGTCTGTCTCTCTCTCTCTCGCTCTCTCTCTCTCTCACGCACACACACGCACACACACACACACACACACTGACTCTCTGTCCCTGTTTGACTCTCTCTCTGTATATCTGTCTGTCTGTCTCTCTCTTCTTAACGCTGACCCTCTGTCTGTCTGTCTGTCTGTCTGTCTCTCTCTCTCTCTCTCTCTCTCTCTCTCTCTCTCTCTCTCTGTCTGTTTCTATCTATATCTGTCATTAACTGAACTGGATAAATGAACACAGGGATTATGATGGGAGTCTGTTTTTAAAGGCCATAAGTGCTTATTGATCGAAACCTTACTCCTTATGTATGTGTGTGTGTGTGTCTGTGTGTGTGTGTGTGTGTGTGTAATGTTACACTCTAGGGTCACTAACATGTTCTAGATTACTCCATTTATAGCATTCTTCTCCTCCTTCAAGCACAGCACTAACCTTCATGCTCTGATTAGATATTAATGACCTTACTTGTTTTATTTTTCCCCCTAAATGTAAAGTTTGCTTTGTTAAGAGCAATGGAGCCATGGCCACATGATATACTAAACTATAATAAACTGTGAAAGACAACTTTCACTACCAATGCAAGAAAAATCCGGAGAGTTCCATTGATAAGTAGTCAACGGTGTATCATCATCAGTGCCAGAGTTTAATAATTAAAATATTAAATATTAAAATATGAAATAATATATATGATAATACATATTTTAATAATATTAAAAATGAGAAAATGATATTACTGTTTAATCAATTCCATTGTCAGACTATAAAATAATAATAATAATAATAATAATAATAATAATAATAATAATAATAGCAATAATACATTGTAGTTGGGTAGAACCTTTTATACATAAATCAAACAATAAAAATTGACAAAGCTTAAGAATTAGGATACAATAGTAATAATTATAAAAATAATAATAATAAGAATAAGAAATTATAATTATATATCAAAATAATTAAATATAAAATAAAAGGTAATAACTAAAGAACAAAATTAAAAAAAAATTAAATTCTCTCTGTCTCAGAACCATCCCCAAATTTTGTCAGTCTCCAAAATAGAATTAAATTAAATTAAATTAAATTAAATTAAATTAAATTAAATTAAATTAAATTAAATTAAATTAAATTAAATTAAATTAAATTAAATTAAATTACAAACAAAATAAAATAAAAAATTTGAATCTTATTTTTTTGCCCTAAGTATGAAATTACCATCCTGTCACATCTTCCAGACAGATCTAGTCTGCTAGTTTTTCTTTCTTTCTTTCTTTTAAATAACCTATTCTGCATGTACTGCATGAGGACTGAGACGCTATAAAAGTGAACATATTAATAACGTTGTTTTAGCTTTTTCTTTTTCTTTCTTTTTTCTTTTTTTTTTTTTAGAATCTGCTTTGTGGTTAAAAATATCAGAAGTCAGAAGAAGTGTTTCAGGTCACATGTTTCATCATTCCTCATTTTTAAATAAAGAGGCTTGTGTTTATTTAGCTTTTGAATTTCCACAACATGCTCAACTACAGCATCTATCACCAAACATCTAACAGACACATTAACCCTCGAGTGAACAGCAGGGCAACAGGAAAAGGATGGATGGGTGGATGAGTGGAAGGAACAATGGAGGAAAGGATAGCTGGATGTATAGATGGATGGATGGATTGATGGGTGGAAGGAACAGTGGATAAAAGGAGGGTAGAATGAAAGGAAGAAAAGAAGGATGGATAGACAGAGAGAATAAGGAAAGCAATGAAA
>NC_080738.1:6782336-6794836 GCF_019097595.1 Hemibagrus wyckioides | reverse complement strand
GTGTGAGCTGCTACATCACGATGCTACAATTTAGCCGTTGTTTTGAATTGTACACATTGACACAACCTTTTTCTTTTTTTGTGTGTGTGCGTTTCTTGCTTTAAATGAAATATATCACCAGCAATTTTACACAAAACACACTCAGGTGAGCATGACAGGTGCGCAAAGGTAAGTGAATAGTTATAGCAAGTTGTACTGGTTCAACTCCATTATAATGGTTGTTTAAAAATAAAAATAAAATCTTCAGTGACCCCGTGTGGGGTCATGACCCCGAGGTTAAGAAGCTGTACACTGTGAGAGGAAAGGACGAAAAGCTCACGTTATCCATTTCTGTTTTAATCCACAATAAAGCTTGAAATAGTTACTCCTGAAAATGACATCACTAAACCCTGGATTAAACTTCTTCTAATTTGCATATTTGCAGCGTGAACAACCATAGGTAGAGAGCGTGACCGCTGTAAATAACGGCTTGTCTCACGCCCTAGCATCAGCGAGGACAAAAAGGAAACGTATGCCCTTCTGTGCGCGAGCAGATGCTGTTATCTTTCTAATTTAATTTCTACCATTTTTTACCATCTGTACTTTTTGCATCTAAAAACAAACCCTACATCTTAACTGCTTTGCTTTCTGAACACCGTAGATGAACAAAACAGAGGATCTGGCAACCTTCTGATACAGTTCTTCTAGTCAGACATGTATCTTTCACCCAAATCTACAATATTAATGACGGACAAACATTAGGAATAGGAGTGGAGTTCAGTCACAGCTTGTGGAGAAACCTCATGCGATTGAACTCCATGTATTTTAATAAACACGGTATATCTTTCTATCGAGTCGTCTCTGTTCTAAACGACTGTATATAAATAACGTTGCTGGCGAACTGCATGAAAATCCTCCTTCGCATGCTTGGGGGTGCATCTGACAGCGTGTGGAGGAGGCCAGAGTGTAAATAAGACACGGAAGAAATGTGACAGCGACTAAAATCCCATTTTCTATTCCTTCATATAAAATCCAGGACATTTCTATTTCACCGCTTTTCTGTCAGGACTTTCGCCAGCAAAAGTTTTTTTTTTTTTTTTTTTGCTAGTGGAGATATCTATTCACTGTGTGGATGGATAATAATAATAATGCTAACAATCCTCTGTTAATGACTTTTCGAAACACTGGTTTGAAAAAAAAAAAATTATTGTGAGAGCTGTGACTTTTGTATTTTTTTCTTTTAAATAAGGAACAGTATTAAAAGCCTTTCTTTATTTGAAACTAATTAATAAGCTCAGTAATAATTCGGTTACAGAGTGACAGGATGTGAAGGTTCATAACCTTTAGATGGTAAAAAAAAATGACTGTAGAGACTGTGGTTGCTATGGAGACAGCACGACATCTCTTAGACAATTAACACAAGACAAAAATGGACTCTTAAGCACTGGTAAGTCCATGGATAAATTCAGATAAAAGGTTGACAGAAAAACAAGAAAAGACCATCCCAAACTCCAAAAATACAGAAAGACAAGCGCTAGTGATAAAATACGTCCAGAAACGCACAATAAGTTTGGCAAGACTTCGCAAAGAAGACCAAAGAACGAACCAAAAACATGAAGTCAACGCTCGCTGCACCAGGGAATGTTCCTCATGACACTTTAGCGGCGCTTTGCTAGCTATTCATTATTGTGTACCGTTGTTAGCGACAGTAAAGTACAGTAAGGAGTTTTCTTTTCAGCCCCGGAGTCGGTCCGTGTTTCTCAGAATGGCCTCTGGCCCTTCAGTAATAGTGAAGCACAGATAATAGCACGGCACAAGCAGGGTAGTGAAGCTGCTCTAATTTGCATACTCATGTTTATTCATCGAATTCTTTATGAGAATATAGGTATAGAGGCGTCTCGGGTCGTTTTAATAGTCGATTAAGCATTCGAGGTACAAAAAGGTTAACTAATAAATTAACATTTAGTACAATTATTACATCAAACAGGATCCCGGCTCTGACATGCGCTGCGTTCGGGATAATTTACCTCAGGATGTTTTGGTATATAAAAAGGGGGAAAAAACTGCAGTGGAAAAGTGTGTTTTTTCAGTTATTTTTAGGCCTAAGTGACCACCGGTTCTGTTCTACTGTGATGAGATTGAAACTTTCCTGCTATATTTTGGATGGAAATAGCGATTAGCATACCAACAAGCTATCTTGCTAGCATTAGTGATGTAATGGTGATGATTCGCTGCTGAAAACAAATGACCTAATGCTAATATTGCTCTAAACTCATTTTATAAAAGAGAAGAAAGTGCCAAGCGGCCATGTTGATTCTTCGTTGCTCTGGAAACAGGGAAAGAGACGGTGGTTTAGAAAAAGTGTGAATGTTTTAAAATTTTAAGTTAGGTGTGGGTTTTTTTTGTGTTTCTTTTACCAGGTCTACATGAGGAATTACTAGTTGTAATGGCACCTCGAATGCAGCACACTCTCGGGTTGCCAATTAGACGTTTTTAACTCTTAAAACTAAAGGTTCAACATTCATTTTTCAACCAATCTAAAGCACATTTATGAGCGATTCATTATCTTCTAATGAATGTTTTATTTTGTTGATTTTTAATTATCTATCTATCTATCTATCTATCTATCTATCTATCTATCTATCTATCTATCTATCTATCTATCTATCTATCTATCTATCATTTGTGTAACATGGTTGTGTAGCACCATATAGCAACACAATTCTTCCCCTTTTTTCCATTTAACTTTGAAATATTTCACAAATTCAACAGATCACTCGATCCTTTCTGAAATCATTCTTAAACACATCATTTCAAAACATCTCGCAGCCATATGTATGTACAGATAAAACTCCAAAAAAGTATTGGCACCCGTTTAACCTATCTTTGAATTATAAAACTGTTATTATATAAATATAAAAGGTTTTTTTTATATTGTTTTCCATGTTGTGTTTTTGTTTTGTTTTTTTGTGGGGTGGGAGGTCAGCAAGTTTACCTTTTCTTAAGATGCTTCGACATTTTTACGCACCTCCTCTAACTGAAACAAACGACAGGACGATCAGTTTCGTGTTCATTAAATTAGCAGAGAAACTAGCAGAGGAGAGCACTAATACTGGAAGTGTTATATATGTTAAGTTACTACAAGAATATTAACATGAAAACCGAACAACTAGTTCATTAGTCGATTAGACCAGGGGTTCATTAAAAAGAACAACAACAAAAACTAAACATTATACACTTTTCTATACGCCCACCCTCACGATTTTCAGATTTAGCGTATCTTTGTGTGTTTACTGTTTTCTTGTGTTTGCTTGTTCAAAATAGTAACAACAAGAAAAACAATGTTAAAAAAAAAAACACATAGCTGCGCATAAAGCTAGTGGCTAAACATCGTCGCATCAAATTTCTGAGCCGTTACCATCACCATCGCTGGAGACTTAAGAAAATAAAAACGTAATTAAAAAAAAAACGTTAACCTGACTCGTAATGCTTTTAATCTCCGTTCATTTTTCACTGCTAATGGATCCTTACATGTAACAAAGTGGGCCGTGAACCTCTTTAAACATCGGCAGTTTATCCAGTACGAGGAAGCCGATTAATCCTCCCGTAATTGGCTGTAAAATGGGGTGAAATTGGCTAAAGCCTCAGAGAGAAGAGATAAAGAGAACGGTTTAATATTTATCACACGGGACCATTAGCATAAACACCGAGGCCGTTAATTGTAATTAAACAATCCCTCTTCTGTTTAAAGGCTTTTGTTTCTTCTTCCTCTTCTTCCTCCTCCTCCTCCTCTTCTTCCCCTTTCATCCATTTTTCTTTGTCAGTCTTTCTCCGATCATTTCACAATGATTTTTTTCCGTCTCCCTCGTCCCTGTCGTTCTCATGCTCTGCTAATGCTTCATTTAAAAAAAGGGAATTTTCTTTGCTGCAAAATGACACGTAACAGGATTCGGCATCACTGGAATTATGTGGAAGAGATTTATTAAAAATAAAATAAAATAAAGTATTTGCCAGCATATACATCGTCCTCTGGGGAATTTGTGTGTAAACAAACCTCTTTGTGAACAATAATGAGTACATTTTTCCTCGTTTCATGGAATTACGTGAGGCGTTCGGCTATAATGTCGAATAAAGCAGTAGAAACTGATTACTGATAATAAACACTGGCTGATTTTTAGTATCAGATCACTTTGTTCCTTAAGTATAAATTGATTCCTAATGAGCAAGTCAGGCAACACGTGGTGGTGAGACGACACGAGGAAGAACCCCCAGAGAGACTCAACAGGGAACCTCATCCTCATGGAGGTGATTCCAGAGAGTGCGATTAGAAATCATTTCTCTTCAATAATGATGTACCTATATGGTCAAAAAGTGCACTTGCGTAACCATGAGATTCAGTGTGTCTTGCTGAAGTTGAATCTTTTGTAGCCATGAACTATTTGTGTCAACTGCAGTCTTAAAGATATCTTAATGGTTTCTAAGCAGCACCATCCACAGTAATTTCATGGATCACCAGATTGTCCATGAGGACCATCCTCAACACGTTAGGAGACCAGAAACAGGGCATCAGGATGGAACGGATCAGCAGGTCCAGAGAGCCAAATCACTTAATCCTAGGATCACTGGAATCTCAGGAACAGCTTGGATCATGTGACTTAATAATATTAACAATTAAAACTTTTGTTATTCCTTTGGTTGATTTTGTCTAACTGTTACATTCTATATATTTATGAATATACACTGATCAGGCATAACATAATGACCACCTGCCTAATGTTGTGTTGGTCCCCCTTTTGCTGTCAAACCAGCCTTGACTCATAGAGGCATGGACTCCACTAGATCCCTGAAGGTGTGTTGTGGTATCTGGCACCAAGATGTTAGCAGCAGATCCTTTAAGTCCTGTAAGTTGTGAGGTGGGGCCTCCATGGATCGGACTTGTTTGTCCAGCACATCCCACAGATTCACAATGGGATTGAGGTCTGGGGAATTTGGAGGCCAAGTCAACACCTCAAACTGGTTGTTGTGGTCATCAAACCATTCCTGAACCATTTTTGCTTTGTGGCATTGCGCATTATCCTGCTTAAAGAGGCCACAGCCATCATGGAATACCGTTTCCATGAAAGGATGTACATGGTCTGCAACAATGCTTAGGTAGGTGGTACGTGTCAAAGTAACATCCACATGGGTGGCAGGACCCAAGGTTTCCCAGAAGGATATTGCCCAAAGCATGGCACTGCCTCCGTCGGCTTGCCTTCTTCCCATAGTGCATCCTGGTCCCATGTGTGTATATTATAAACACTGCTGAAAGTATTCAGTGTGCAGAAATCATGCCACCATGATGCCTACATGCCACCATCTTGTTAAACAATGCCTCGTTCCCTCATTACCTATACTTTCAAACTATAATATCATGTAATAGGTATAAAAGACTCATTATTAAATGTATTATTTAATAACATACTGAATTATTCACAGAATAACTAGGAAGTGTGAGATTGGTGCTTACTAAATCATTGACTAAACACTTTTCTGGCCTGAGGAGGCAGATGGAACAACAACAACAAGAAAAAAGAGGAAAAAAATCATGATTTTTTGCTACAGAGGTATTTATTATGCTTTCATTAACAATTTCCTTTATTCCCTAAAATGATAAGCTTTCTTCTGTTCTGTCAGAGCGTATATGATTTCATTTCCTGCATTTCAGACAGGTATGTATCAGCTTGGTTGTTGCACGTGTCTATCACGGAGCATCTTGTCTCTTTCTGTTTGTTATGTCTAGTTCATCCAGACACAACAACTTCTGAAGCCTTGTTTGTTCTTAAAATCATACGCTTTTTTTTGTAGTTAAAGTGTGTTTACACCAAATTCTCTGAGAATCTTTGATGTATAAATCTGGCATTTTTGTTTAGATTGTTCAGAAACAGCTGGTGTTTTTCCAGCGATGAGAGGTCGGATGTTTTTCAAGCGATGAGAGTTCGGATCAATAAAGATCAGGAAGGTCCAGAGATTAGAAAGGATCCCTTAGGATCCCTGGGATCTCATGATCCCTTTGTCAAAGTGTTTTTATATGTGATATATACAAGCAGCTAAAATCATTAGATGAAACAAACAGGCGATAACCAAGCAAATCCAGAAGGGGGCAAATACTTTTACACAGCACTCTAAAAGTCTCTGGAGTGAAGCCTGTTTAGTGAAGACGATTCTTACTAAACCTAATGGATCTTTGGGATCGGGTTAGCAGCACTGCAGCTTTCAAACAGTACTAGGCAGACAGGAAGTGGTCAAGGAAGTGCAGATCGTTCACTGGAAACACAAGCACAAAAACGGATACACGATACACGAGATACCCGAGACGCACAAGATACACAAGACACAGAAGATGCACAAGATACACAAAACACACGAGGCACATGAAATATACGAGATACACAAGGCACCCAAGATATATGAGATACCTGAGATACACAATAGGTACCTGAGATACACAATGGATACTCGAGATACCTGAGATACACAATTGATACCTGAGACACACAAAAGTTACCTGAGATATACAGTACAGACCTGAGATACCTGAGATACACAATAGATACACAAGAGATACCTGAGATACACAATTCATACCTAAGATACACAAGAGATACCTGAGATGCACAAGAGATACCCGAGATACAAAAGAGATACCCGAGATACATAATAGATACCTAAGATACACAATAGATACCTGAGATACACAACAGATACCTGAGATACACAAAATACTCGAGATATCTGTGATACACAAGAGATACCTTAGATATACAATAGATAACTGAGATACACAAGAGATACCTGGGATACACAAGAGATACCCAAGATACTCATGGTACCAGAGATACAAAAGATACATGAGATACCAGATCCAGCACATGGTATAAGAGGTAACGAGGCCTGAAAATCAACTCCACAAGCAGCTTGACCAGGAGATGCCTGGGGAGTCATGCTGAGGATGATGGCTAGTGTAGTTCTGCACCCTTTTTTTTGCCCTACACACTGGGGTTTGCACAATGGATGTGTTTTTAATGCAAATGCTACATTAAGCAAAATGCTGTTTTCTTCCTGAACACACTGGTCTATCAGGTGTAGCATGTGCCAGAGGTTTTCTTTTTCTATTTCTAACCATGTTATAGCACCAGTGGTAAGAAGGTGTTGATTTATTTTCTGTAACAGAGGCTCTGACGAATAACAGTTAACCCTCGGGAGTTGACACAGTTGCCAACACGATGGATTGGATTTTTTTTCTTACAGCAGCGACAACTGGTTAAAATACTCTCTGGTTTAGTCATAAAGAAAAGAGAAGAATAGAATATGAAACTATTGTAGTACAGACTGTGGAAATGTCTACAAAAACCTGAATCGGTTCAAATGACCAGCCATGCAAACATGGGAAACGTTCCAACAGTGTAATAATCATGGCTTCAGTCTTCTGCAGATTCATTGTTTTTGGATGATGGTGAGCTACAGACGTGAGGAAGATCTATAGATGATCCTGTACAGTGATGAAGACTTTACAAGAACTCCTATAGTGGATGGTCCACCTAAAGCTAGGAGGAGGATACAGATTTTATTCAACAAATGTGTTCTCTGAACAAGGAAAAATACAGGACTTAAGAAAAACTTATTTATGGAATGGCGCTATCAGGAGAGAGCAAGAGCATTCTGGGTTTCTTGATAACAGTGATTGGGTTTTTTTGTCAACACCAAAAGTGAGCAAATCTATGCTAAGTGAGGCAGATTGGGCTAGCGGTACCTCAGCACTTCTGTGCTAATGATTAAAAAAAGATTTTGATTTCAAATCCCAGGGCTGCCCGAGAAAAAAAAAAACCCTTTCGGCTGCTCAAGCTTTATGATTGAATTCTGCTTCCTTTATAAGTACCTTTAAAAAACACACACACACAAAAGAATAAAAGTGCTGTTCATCTCGGTCATAAAGCAGCCCATAACATTTTCGTCCGTGACTCCCGCGGTTCCTGCGCCGCGGCTGATTTTCAGTGCGTTCATTTGTCACTGATCCTCCTCTCTCCCACATCCTTTACTCCATCAAAGCTCAGCGCCACTGGAGATCTGTGCTAATACAATACACACTAATGATCATACAATATTTAAGACAGGCCCTTGGCAAGGACGAACGTTGCCATGACACCCGGAGAATGAAGATGGATGGCGAATGAGCGGATCGAGAAAGTTAGCCTACCCGCATTCGGTTAAGCTAATCTGCCAAAAAAAAAAAAAAGACGTGTGTATTCAGATTCAGAGAGTGTGTGTGGACACACTAGGGATCGCGAGCTACCTAATTAGTCGACCTAATTTCTGATGATTTGACTTATTTAAAGAACGTGACTTCGGGAACAAATCAGGATTTGGGTTAATCCTTAAATCTACTCTTTAATATATCTTTCTTTATTATCCTGGACTCATAATATAATATAATATAATATAATATAATATAATATAATATAATATAATATAATATAATATAATATAATATAATATAATATAATATAATATAATATAATATAATATAATATAATATAATATAATATAATATAATATAATATAATATAATATAATATAATATAATGATTTTCTTCCACTTTTAAAAACTTTTTAGAAAATTTTAAAGAGGCGGTTAGTAATTTCCTGAGACCTCCCCTTGAATTTTCCAACAAGCAATTCTACCCACTTTTACTGGGCAATTACAAGTTACTTACAGTGGAACCTTGGCATATGAATGCCCTCCCTTATGAATTTTCACCGTAATATAAAGCATTTTCGGCATACGAACCGAACACCGGCTAAGTTGCGCATACATCTGGGAGCTGTTCAGAACTTGTTTGTGTCAGTGGAAAGCCAACTGAAGCCAGTCTACAAATTTTAGAATTTTTTCCTCAGTCAGCGAAAGCTGTGTTCAAAAAAGTCAATCAACGAAACCAACGTTGCCTTCAGCATGCATACAAAAGCTAGGTGATTTTTCGGGTGTTTTTTTTGTTGACAGATTGGTGGCATGGGTGTCCTGTTCTATTTTTAGCTCAAGCTTGGTGGCACGACTTCCTGTGAGGAGCCTTGACATGGAATGTTTGGCTTGGGTCAGTTCTTTGTAAGCAGCCATAGAGTTTCCATATGCTTCGTATTGGGAATATTGGTCATATTTTTGGGTGGCTGGAACGGATTATCTGCATTTACATTATTTCTCATGGAAAAATTCCTTTCGCAATACAATTGTTAACGTAAAGAACTCACCTCAATTAAGTTCATAGGCTGAGGTTCCACTGTATACAGAAATGGGCAGGACGTTGTTGGTGGGGCTAATTTATAAGTTGGGAACAAGTAAATACTACATTAGAATATGAACATTTGTCCTGATTTTTAAAGCGGCTTTGAAATGACAATTGCTAGCAATCTGAAATATTCTAAACAAAATAAACCTTTAAAAGATGCCATAGAGTCTATCTGTAGGAAGAATTTGTCATAGTTGTCGAAGTCTTATATGTTATTTGACGCAGTCTTATACGCTTAACACGATATGTATGATTCTTTAGGACAAAAGAATCTAAATAAATGTCACTGATTTTGTGCATTATTGTCAGATTCTGATTCAGATCAGATGATGAGAGAGATTAGCGTAAGGAAGTCAGAGAGCAGACAGAAAAAGATCTGAACGACGAGCACCTTGGTGCTGAAGTGGAAAATTATTCCACTGGAACAAACTGGGCTCAGCCCCTTACTTTAGTACTCGGCGTCCTGTGGGGGTCGACGTCTCGATCAAATTATCACGCTTGAAGTGACGAGTTCAGACTCAATAGGAGCATTACTAGTGACGTTCACATCCTTTTCATTTCAAATCCACGTTCGTTATTGGAATAATAGAGAAACTAAGCATACTGTAGCATTGAACCTTGCAATACTGAGACCATGCAGATATTTAAACCTTCTTGAACTCATTACTAAAATGTTATGTTTTAATATACAGAGGAACCTCATCATATGAATTTAATTCATTCTAGAGGTGAAAATTTGTATTGCGAAACGAATTTTCCCATTAAGGAATAATGTAAACGCAGATAATCCGTTCCAGCCACCCAAAAATATGACCAATATTCCCAATACGAAGCATATTTAAACTGTATGGCTGCTTACAAAGAACTGACCCAAGCCAAGCATTCCATGTCAAGGCTCCTCAAAGGAAGTTGTGCCACTAAGCTTGGGCTAAAACTAGAACAGACCACCCATGCTACCAATCTGTCAACAAAAAAACGCCCGAAAAATCACCTAGCATTTGTATGCATGGCGAAGGTAACGTTGGTATCATGGGTTAACTCTTTCAAAACAGCTTTCACTGACTGAAAAAAACTTCGTGAACTCACTTCGGTTAGCTTCACTTGGCTTTCCACTGACGCGAAGTGTTGAGCGACTCCCGGGCGTACGCGCAACTTAGCCTGTTCATTCGTATGCCGAAAGTGATTCATATGCTGATGAAAAATCTTGCAAAATTTCAATTCTTAAGGTGAAAATTAATAATGGAGGACATTCGTATGCCGAGGTTCCACTGTAATACACTACAATGCTATTTTCCGAGAGTTAAAAATAAATCTGTTTAATATACTAAGTTGTGATCGCTAGTTAATCTGAACATCAAAGAAAGGTTTTACTGCTACCACAGTTTGCTGTCGGAGAATATTATACCGGAAACTCACGTGAGATTTGTAGCGGAAATACGTAGGCAGACGTCTGTGCATATTAGAGACTGTTGCACTTGAGAATTTATATGAATTTTTATGTGGGGACAATTTCCACATATTCAGAGTTGGCTCTGAGTCATATAATTGAAATGACAGATTTATTTATTTATTTATTTTTTTACACCTTTGCCTTTAAAGAAAAGTCTTTTCCTTTATGACTAAAAAAAAGATTCAGTTCTATAAAAGAGTGAACTCTATGAAATAATCATATGTTTTCTGTGGATTTGTCATTATGGTATGAAATTCTGAGAAGTTTATGTTATCATGATGTTGTTCGAAGTTTTGTTTGAGCTCTGTTATTATGGAACGTGACATTATGAGATGTTTTTTCTTTTTAACTGTGTTATGATAGTGTGAGGGTGCTGGTGGCTCAGTGGTAGGTTTCTCGCCTGCCATGCATAAGGCTTGGGTTCAATTCCCAGCCACTGGATGCAGTGCCAGTCCCAAGCCCAGATAAAAATGGGAGGGTTATGCCAGGAAGGGCATCTGGCATAAAACCTATGCCAAGTTATCCGCTGTGGCAACCCCTTATGCACGTAGGGAGCAGCCGAAAGATCAGCATATATAATACATTTTATTCAAACTTCATTATGTCATTATGTTATCACGTTATGAGATGTTTTCTGTCATTATGCTATTGTGACGTGACATTATGTGATTTTTTTTTCTTTTTAACTCTGTCATTGTGGTGTCATGAAACAAAAAGTATTTTTGTAAACTCTGTCATTATGTTATTGTGATATTATATCACATTTTATTCAAACTCTGCCATTATGTTATTGTGATATTTTGAGAGGTTTTGTGTGAACTCTGTCATTATGTTATTGTGATATTATAATACATTTTATTCAAACTCTGCCATTATGTTATTGTGATATTTTGAGAGGTTTTGTGTGAACTCTGTCATTATGTTATTGTGATATTATAATACATTTTATTCAAACTCTGCCATTATGTTATTGTGATATTTTGAGAGGTTTTGTGTGAACTCTGTCATTATGTTATTGTGATATTATAATACATTTTATTCAAACTCTGCCATTATGTTATTGTGATATTTTGAGAGGTTTTGTGTGAACTCTGTCATTATGTTATTGTGATATTATAATACATTTTATTCAAACTCTGCCATTATGTTATTGTGATATTTTGAGAGGTTTTGTGTGAACTCTGTCATTATGTTATTGTGATATTATAATACATTTTATTCAAACTCTGCCATTATGTTATTGTGATATTTTGAGAGGTTTTGTGTGAACTCTGTCATTATGTTATTGTGATATTATAATACATTTTATTCAAACTCTGCCATTATGTTATTGTGATATTTTGAGAGGTTTTGTGTGAACTCTGTCATTATGTTATTGTGATATTATAATACATTTTATTCAAACTCTGCCATTATGTTATTGTGATATTTTGAGAGGTTTTGTGTGAACTCTGTCATTATGTTATTGTGATATTATAATACATTTTATTCAAACTCTGCCATTATGTTATTGTGATATTTTGAGAGGTTTTGTGTGAACTCTGTCATTATGTTATTGTGATATTATAATACATTTTATTCAAACTGTTATTATGTTATAATGAAATTATAGGCAGTTCAGTTTGAACTTTGTCATTATGTTATCGTGATGTTATGTTTTGTTTGAATCATGACATTATAAGATTTTCTTTCTTTTTCACTCTGTCATTATGTTACTGCGACATTGTTAGAAGTGGTCATTATGGTGTCATGAA
>NC_080738.1:6744836-6777336 GCF_019097595.1 Hemibagrus wyckioides | reverse complement strand
TGTGTTAATGTCAACAAAATGACCCAAAAGTTGAGGATTTTCCTTTTAGACCACAAAGTTTCCTTTTAGCATAACAATAACGTCAGGGTAGAAAAGGGGAAAAAAATAGAAAATTTTAGTTAGCACGTATACTAGTAAGCTGGCTAGTCAGCTACTGGCAATCTTTTTTGTAAATATTTTGACCAATTATTTGACCACTTTTTATTCAAAAACTAGCAAAAGTGCTAGCAGGATAGTTTTTCCTCACAGATTTTTTGTCTGTTTCTTTTTAGCCTAACAATAATGTCAGTGTAATGCTGAATCAGCATCAGGGCTGGACTACATTACCCATCATCCCCTTACATGTCACGTGACTGGCTTGCTAGCGCTCACACTGTTCTGTGTTTCCCCCTCATCCGCATCTTTACATAAGTCCTTGTTTGTTGTTTTGTCTGTGCTATTTTTATACCTTCGGCCATCCAAGACAGATCGAGTTTCTCCCAATTTGACTCCATTCAGGCTAATAACACTATTCAGCTAATCAGCAACACGCTTACTAAACCCCATGCAGTTTAAACACACAAATTAGCGCTCGCTATGTGGAATCTTACAACGATGAATCCAAAATAGAGGCGTGTTCAACAAAAACTGGGAATTTCACAATGGAAAGGTTTATTCACACTGTTTACAACCGTCTGTAAAACAAATACTCTATATTACTATTAGGAACGTTAGCACATACACTAATTAGCTAGTTACGGCTAATTGACTAATGGCTATTTAGAAACTAGCAATTTAGCTTTCTTTTCTCACACACAAATCTTGTATTTTGTTATTTTGGGTGTCATTTTTTTTAAGCTAATCCTTAACAATTACACTTATTTAATTTAACACTAGCTTGGTGGTTAGCTTACGCACAGGTTCTTCAGCTAACAATTTCAATTGTCACATGTAGTATTTACCTGGCTAGCTAATTAGGAGCAAACTAGCTTGCTTTTGTCACACATGGACACTTAAGCATGAATTTTGGTATTTTGAATGTCAAAATTTTAAGCAAACCTTAAATTAAATTACTTTTAGTAGTAATCATTTTTAAAAAGTAGCATGAGTAAAGTATAGCTTTGCTCACAGGCTGATCAACTTTTTTGGGGTGTCACTTTGTTATATTTTCATTCAAACCTTAATGTTTACATTTTTATTCAAAGCTAACATGAGTGAAGTTAGCTAGCAGGATAGGTTTTTTCCTCACCGGTTGTTTGAGTTTAAATGTTCAGTTAGATCTAATATTAGTAAACTGGCTAGTTAACTACTAGCAAATTAGCTCACTTTTGTCACACGCAGCATTTTGGATGTCGAGTTTCAGTCAAACCTTAACAATTATCCCAATACTTTTATTCAGAGTCGGTGAGAGTCTGTGTCCCTTGGATAGTTTTTTCCCTCACATGTGGTTCAGCAAACAATTTCAGTTAGCATATAGCTCATTTTTGTCACAAGCAGCACAATTGCCAATTTACAAAATTTTGACCAAACCTTAACAATTATTTGACTACATTTATTTAAAAGCTAGCACGAGTGAAGTTTGCTAGCAGGATAGTTTTTCCTCACAGAATTTGTTGGCTACAAATTTCCGTAAGCACATACTGTATACTAGCAAGCTGCCTACTAGCAAATTAGCCAATATTTAACATTTTGAGTGTCAGGTTTCAAAATTTTCAGTCAAAACTTAAATATTAAAACACCATTATTCAAAACTAGCATGAGCGAATCATGAGAGAAACTTTAGCAGTTACACAATTTTTTTCAACAGGATCAAATTTAGCTAGCAGGATAGTGTGTTTTCCTTAAAGGTTGTTCAGCTAAAAATTTCACTCTTACACTCCTATTCAACAATAGCAGGAGTGAAATTAGCTAGCTGAATAGCTTTGCTCCCAGGATGTTTAGCTAAACACTTTGATTAGCACATATGCTAGTCTGCTGGCTATTTCGCTGCCAGCAAACAAGCTCACGTTTGTCACAAGCAGCCTGGATTTTTGAGTGTTTCAAATTTTGTCAAAACTTACCAATTATTAAAAATACCTTTTATTCAAAACTAGCATGAGTGAAGTTTGCTAGCAGTATACTTTTTCTTCACAGGCTAAAAAAATAGTTAGCACATACTGTATACGAGTAAGCTGGCTACTAATATAAGCATTTTAAGTATCATGTTTAAAATTTTCAGTCAAAACTTTACAATTATTAAAAAATACATTTATTCAAACATAGCCTGAGAGAAACGTTAGCAGCTACACTTTAATTTATCGATAGCAGGCGTGAATTTAGCTAGCAGGATCATTTTTTTCCTCTCAGGTTGTTTAGCTAAAAACTTCAATTAGATGCTAGTTACCTGGCTAGTTATCTACCAGCAAACTAGCTCACAGTTGTTACAAGCAGTTTGGATTTTAGTATTTTCAGTGTCATGTTACAGATTTTCAGTCAAAACTAGCATGAGTGAAGCAGGACTGGAAAACTTTAGCTAGCTGGATGTTAACTTTGCTCCCAGGATGTTTAGCTTTTCATTTTGATTAGCACATATGCTGGTTAGCGACTGTAAACTAGCTCACATTTGTCACAAGCAGCCTGGCTTTCAGTATTTTGAGTGTCACTTCTCAGATAAACCTTCAAAGCTAGCTTTTCCTCACAGGTACTTTGGCTAAAAAAATGTAGTTAGCACATGAGGTAAACTAGTAAGCTGGCTACTAGCAAACAGCCCAGATTTGTCACACACAGATAAACATTTTTATGTTTCACATTTTTAAAATTCTCAGTCAAAACTTATCAAATATGTTTATTCAAAGCTAGCATAAGAGATATTTTAGTAAATTACACTTTTATTCAGCAGTAGCAGGAGTGAAATTAGCTAGCTGAATAGCTTTGCTGAATGATGTTTAGCTTTAACGTTTTGATTAGTACATATGCTAGTTAGCACCAGTAAGCTAGCACATGTTTGTCACAAGCGGCATGGATTTCAGTATTTTGAGTGTCGCTTCTCGAACAAACCTTAACAAGTGTTCAAAGCTAGTTTTTCCTCACAGGTTATTCAGCTAAAAGAAATTGAAGCTAAAGCTGTTTTATTTGTAATCCAGAGACTCTTCCAGCACTTTAAAGTTCAGTTTAGGAACCGTAGTGCCGTGTTAAATTCCCCCTGCTCCATTATGCTGGTAGCGCGTCATGCTACTACTGTGGAACAAATTGTCCTCTATTTCCTCGGTGTGACTCAAAAAAAAAGAAAAAGCCGCGTGTTATTGCGCCGTGGTGTGTTGCGATCCTTTTGCGAAAAGACCTTTAGTAGTGTAATTTCTTCAAATTGCATTTAAAGAAGCACAACAGAGGATTTTCAGCTGTGAAATGCTTCACCTGCATCTTGCGTGGTGCGAGATTAGTTTTCTGATCGGATAATAGAGCAGCGCGCACCTGCGACTAATGCAACGCTTCACCTGCGACTAATCACATCTGAGGCTGTGTGAAGCGTCGCCTTTATTCCGTAATTCACTTCATTACACTGTGAATGTCACCTATAGTCATTAACTACAGGAAGACTCTCTCCGAGTCTCTCTCTCTCTCTCTCTCTCTCTCTCTCTCTACTCTTTCACTCTGTTCTATCTGTCTCTCTTTCTCTCTCTGGGTCTCTCTCCTCTTTCACTCTGTTCTCTCTCTCTCTCTGAATCTCTCTCTACTCTTTCTCTCTGAGTCTCTCTCCTCTTTTACTCTATTCTTTCTCTCTCCCTCTCCCACTACTATTTCACTCTATTCTCTCTCTCTCTCTCTCTCTCTACTCTTTTACTCTATTCTTTCTCTCTTTCACTCTATTCTCTCTCTCTCTTTCTCAGCCACAAGCCCCCCAACCCCTCAGTCTCTCTCTCTCTCTCTCTCACTCTTTCGGAGTCTCTGTCCCCCTCTCTTTCCGCCTCTCACTTTCCGCCAAAGTATTATAGCAAAGAGAAGTCTCTTTGCTCATTAACAAACATATTACTTATAACACAGAGTTTCCATAGGAACATAGATGTTTAAATTAATATCATTAATTCTCTCTCTCTCTCTCTCTCTCTCTCTTTGTGCATGTGACTCTTTTGGTGTGTCTCTCTCGGTCTCTGTCTGTGTCTCTTGCTCTGTGTGTGTCTCTGTCTCTTTCTCTCTGTCTCTCTGTCTGTCTGTCTCTCTCTCTCTCTATCTGTCTCTCTCTCTGTGTCTCTGTCTGTCTCTCTGTCTCTCTCTCTCTCTCTCCGTGTGTGTGTTTACACGCAAGCATGTCGCAGAGCTAATCCGTCTCTGTCCTTGTCTGGGATTCGAGCTCTAGATTAGAAAATATCAAGATGAAGATGTCAGAAGCCTGCAGGAAGGGACAAGTCCCCTTCAGCTGCCAATAACATGGCTACACACACACACACACACACACACACACACAGAGGATAGGTGTCCTCTGGGGCTTAGATGGGGCTTGCTTTGTCCTAGTCAGCCAGTCAAGGTGAAAGAAGATGCAGGAGGAAACACACACACACACACACCTCGGTATTTCCTCAGAGATAGCTGAGACATTGACGAATATGCACAGCTCCAAACATCCTCATACTATATATTTCTGTTTAGCGCCTCTGTTTTTCAGGAATCTCTGAGGGATTTTTTTTTAAAGACAGGAATGTGTAAAAGAAAACTTCCACTTTAATTCACATTCTGTCTTTTTCATATCTAAGACTGATGCAGTGAGTAAAAACAATCAAGGTTTGCCTCACACCTCCAGGGTCAGGGGTTGGATTCACACTTCTGCCATGTGTGTGAGAGAGATATTGCACCCTGTTACTGGGATGGCACCATGTCCAGGTCGTCCCCTGGGAGAGACTCCATGTTCCTCATGACCCTGTATGAGAAACACTACAAGAAATGGATAGATGGATGAAGGGATATTTATTGCTGTATCAGGAATTAAAGGTGACGTTTCTGAACTTCATCTGTATCATAAGTGTGTACATACAAAGCATTTTTTTAACATTCTCTGTCCCCAAAATAGTGTTTTATTTTTATTTATTTTTATTTTTTTTTATTACCACCGTAATTTTTTTTTTTTAAACCAACAATAACATTTCCAAAAAATAAAATATATTATGCTTTTTTTATTTAATTTTATTTAATTTAATTTTTTTTAATCTGTTTTACATTTCAGTAAATTAAGTTTCTAGATTTATTTTTTGGGGAAAAAAAAGATTTCTCATTTAGTTTTGAGCTCTTTATCAAGCTGATTAAAAAAAAGTCAGTGGTTTGAGAGAAATTAGATGACGGCTTGAGCAGAAAATTCAATCCTGGACGTTGGCCTTTAGGACATTATCATAAGTTTTTACGCCCTCAAGCCTAATGTTCTGTACAGTATTGAAAAATGACTATATAAGAGAGAGAGAAGGGTCATTTGAAAGTGTCTACCTTTTTTTGTTAAATAAAAAAAATATTAATATTAATTATTAATAAATTATATTATATATCTTAAACCTTTTAACTAATTAATTAAACCTCTTCAAGTTTTATAATTTTATTTTTATTATATATTATATTTGTTTTATTTGCATTAATATTTTAAATGATTAATAATACAAATAAATAATTTTTAATTATATATATATATATATATATATATATATATATATATATATACAATAATAAGAAAGAAAATATATATAATTATTTACATTTTGTATGAGCAAGTGACTGGAATGGAAAGTCTTTTGAGAATTGTTGTAATAGATGATCTGGTGATGTAATCGTTATTTAAAAAAAATATGGATGGGGGTGTGTTGGGGGGGGGGCTTTCAGTGTCATTTTCTCATCTTGCATTAAAGTCCAAGCTGGTAAAAAAAAGCTTTGTATCTTTTAAACTCCAGAGAAGGAAACACAATCTGGGAGCGGGTTAATGCATTATTCATTCATTCAAACCAACGAGTTCCTCGTTTTCAGGAAGGCCGCAGGTTCCAGTGTGGGCGCCACCAGCTTCCCCTCACTCACTCCCTAAAGAAAGAGAGAGGGAAAAAAGAAAGAAAGAAAGAAAGAAAGAAAGAAAGAAAGAAAGAAAACATAACACGATGCTTGCTCCGTTGATCGACCGCTGAAATCCAACGACTTCGGAAATCTAAGCAGCTATGATCGCAAAAAAGCAAGAAAGACGACCTGTGTGTGTGTGTGTGTGTGTGCGGGTGTGTGTGTGTGTCCTGAGCTCTTTCACATTAATCACATTTTCAAACCTCAGGAAAAGGTTTCAGTTACCAGGAAAAGAAAAATGTCCACTATATATAATGTGTAATGCATATACAGTATCTCCCCCTCAGTGGCATTGTGAGATTTATTTATTTATGTGTTTTTGTTTATTAAGTATATTATGGTTCTGGCACTCGCAAATAGACTGCAATCAGCCTGAAGAATCCAACTTTGGAGGGGGCCAAGTTCTATAGGAGGATCCGAATTGAACAGGATGTCCATCTGGAGCTGAGAAGGGGAAGAAATAGTTTGGGACCCGAGGTGGCCCCGGCCCTGGCTGAAATTTGATTGAGCAAATTTACGAGCCTTTTTGCTAATTAATGTGTAGAATCTTCTAGAACTAACAAAAGGATGCAACAACAATTATGGTTTGTCTTTACACATTGCTCTGCCTTCGTTTTCCTCTAGTGGAGAACTGAATGTAATAGATGAAATACATCTAACCAGTGACCTGCTCCTTCACAGCTTCTCCGACGTGCTATAATCTCTACACAGCATGGCTCCGCCCACTTCTCCACTTGTTGAGCCAGTGACTGTCCAAGCCGAGTCAAGTTTGGTCAAAAAATCGTTTAGTTCGTACTGAATTGCTATAATGCAGTCTCCACCTGTTGGTCAGTAAGAGGCAGAATCATTTAATACGTCGACCAATGACCTGCTCCTTCACACCTCACACTCAGTCACTATTACAGTCAAGAAAAAGCTACCAAAGGAGTCGCATGTTTTACACAAATGAGAAATGAGTCAGTATATGGGAAATGAACAAGAATGATTCGTTCACTTAAAAGATTTGTTTGAAAAGATTCATTTAAAAATGATTTGTTTCAAAAAAGATTTGTATATTTGTTTAAAAATATTTATTTGAAAAGATTTGTTTGAAAAGATTTGTTTAAAAAAGATTCATTTGAAAAGATTTATTTGAAAAGATTTGTATATAAAATATTTGTTTAAAAAAAGGTTTGTTTAAAAAGATTCTTTTAAAAAAAAGATTTGTTTCTACAAGATTTGTTTTAAAAAAAGATTTGTTTAAAAAGATTTTTAAAAAAAAAAAAAAAGATTCCTTCACAAATGAAACACCACTAGTCACAAGCCCCAGAACAACCCCAAAGCAGGGATCTGTCTTCACTATAACAAAGGTGTGTTTAATAAACAACCTGAAGAACAAACTGTTCGATTCTGAATCTCTGATCTTCCGCCAGGTTTTCTTCTTACTTTGACGTCATCCTCACTTCTAATAAACGTTTTGTAAATTGTTCTTTGTGCTGATTTGAAACACTTAAAAAAAACAGTTTATGTCCATTACCCTTTGTGCAGGCCAATAACCATCTCTTTTATCTCTTTTATATATATATATATATATATATATATATATATATTTTTTTTTTTTTTTTTTTTTAATTATAATATAATGTTTTTTGTTTTGTTTTTTTGTTTTTTTAATAAAAAAACCTGTGGTAATGGACCCAAAAGGAATTTTTACGATGTCTATTTGTTCCCCCAGGGAAACAGGAAATGAGACAAAAATGACAATTTATTTAAATTTCTTTCAGATATTCTTTATGGGTGTTGATAAATATATATTTTTTGAGAGATTTTTATTTTATCTTTTTTTTTTTTAGGGCAAGTTAAAAAAGTTAATTCTATAATTGAAGTGATTTGTTTTATTAATGTTTTGGTGAGTTAACAAAATCTAAATAAAATCATTCATTCATTCATTCATTCATTCATTCATTCATTCATTCATTCCTCTCCTGTCCTTGGTCTGTTGCCCTACAGTCTTCACCTGTTTGGTGTTTTACGGGTGACTTTTATTCTCATGCCCTTGTCATCCTATTAAATCCAAGCAGCGTTTCCTGAATTTTGTATCTCATCAATCGTCTTAGTGTGGACCAGATTTTGGACCCTAGCGTACGATGCTAAATGTTAACACTCAGCAGGAAGTGAAACGTGTTTATTGATTATTATCCCTGCTGATCACTTTTTTTCTTGCATCAGATACAGCACGAAGGCGGGAATCCGTCCGAGATCTCACTCGAGAGTCATTATCCAAATTCAAGATGCGTTTAATCCTACCAGCCTGCACTCTCTAATCGGCGTCCCAGGTTGCTACGGAGACGGGCGAGGAGTATTACTGGATGGCTTCAAGAGGGCAGGGGTGCTGCAGATGCTACACACAAACACACACACACACAATAAATTGTAAGAGAGTGAGCAGGCAGATGTGTCAGCTTTCATATTCATACTTTTTTGTTGTTGTTTGCTGCAGCCGTGTGTGTGTGTGTGTGTGTGTGTGCGCAGGAGTACTACCAGAGGTAATGTTATAATGTCCACCATATGTCTGAAAGCATCAGCAAATTACAGTTGTGTGCACTTGGCCTCCAGTCAGCACCAGAACAACAGATGGCCTAGCTCTGTCTTAATGACACACACACACACACACACACACACACACACTATAGAACCGTCCATCAGCTTGACTCCTCAGAAGTCATAGTTCAATTGTTGTCTCTGATCTTCATAATTCTTTGCCGGATCATTCTTCTCTCTGTCTGTATGAAGCTCTATCTAACTCTATCTAACTCTCTCTCTCTCTCGCTCTCTCTTCCTTCATCTCTGCATGTATGTCACTGTGAGACTCCTCAACTGCTCATTTAAATGCATGTGAGTAGGATGAGCTTTTCACACGTTAAATATTTCTCAAGCCAAACACCATCCTGGGTTGAGTAGTTTGAGGTTTCATACACTGCTCATACACTATATTGCCAAAAGTATTGGGACACCCCTCCAGATCATTGAGTTCAGGTGTTGTTTTTCAGGGGTTGGGCTCGGCCCCTTAATTCCAGTGAAAGGAACTCTTAATGCTTCAGCATACAAAGAAATTTTGGACAATTTCATGCTCCCAACTTTGTGGGGAACCGTTTGGGGATGACCCCTTCCTGTTCCAACATGACTGTACACCAGTGACCAAAGCAAGGTCCATAAAGACATGGATGAGTGAGTTTGGTGTTTAGGAGTCCTGACCTCAACCTGATAGAACACCTTTGGGATGAATTAGAGTGGAGACCGTGAGCCAGGCCAAAACTCGGACATCTACCTTTACATGCACATGAATGTAATATGGAGTTGACCCGCCCTTTGCAGCTATAACAGCTTCAAGTCTTCTGGGAAGGCTTTCCACAAGATTTAGGAGTGTGTTTATAGGAATTTTTGACCATTCCTCTAGAAGCGTATTTGTGAGGTCAGGTACTGATTTTGGACGAGAAGGTCTGGCTCGCAGTCTCCACTCTAATTCATCCCAAAGGTGTTCTATCAGGTTGAGGTCAGGACTCTGTGAAGTTCCTCCACACCAAACTCACTCATCCATATCTTTGCCTTGCTTTGTGCACTGGTGTGCAGTCATGTTGGAACAGGAAGGGACCAGCTCCAAACTGTTCCCACAAAGTTGGGAGCATGGAATTGTCCAAAATGTCTTTGTATGCTGAAGCATCAAGTTCCTTTCCAAGGGCATCCCAAAACATTTGGCAATGTAGTGTATTTAACAATTTAACAGTCCTGCCTCATCATAATCTAACTTCTAACAATGTACGTTCCTAAACCCTGCTTCATATTTGCATATTTGCAGCATCGACAATCCTGATTGGATAAATCCAGAGAGTGACCGCTTCGAAAATTGGCTCGTGTCACGTTTTCACAGAATCAAAGAAACCTATTTCAGGTCTAGACAGCTGTTGCAGGTTGTGTTATTATAAAAAGGCTCAAAAAGTTTAGAAAGATATCCAGTTTCTGCTAACTTTTCTGAGTCACATGATACTGTATATTTCCCTCTCGCACTTCCATAGCGTTCAGCGTTTTGCCATCTGACTAATCCACCGAGCAGTTTTTGTTCAGGCACACGATGTTCAGTTTCTGATTGGGTGCTAATTAACAAGCCGTAAAACGTGTTTCTCTATGCGGGGTCAAAGGCCGAGGTTTAGCACAGTCTGAAACATTGTATTGTCACAAAATCCTTCAAACCTCTGTGTTTCGATTTTGTTTGTGTCACCTGTATATTGTTCAAATTGCTTTGTACATATTTCTTGTTGTTTTGTGCTTTCTCAGCCTCTCGTGTATGTTCCAGTTCTTTCTTCTTTATTAAAACCTTTTTTACTTCCATGTTTTGGGTTCACCGAACAAAGAAGGAGGACAGTTGAATGCTTTCTGGTCGGGTTTCACATCTCATTTGCATACATTTGCATAAAACAGATTAGGGAGGTAATATGTAGTACAGATATGAACATGGGTTATTAATAATAAATAAACAGATATTCTAGATGTTCAGAGACTGGGCATATTAGTGTAAACATGTGGCATTCATCCTTAGTAAGCACCTGCTCAGGGCTGCTGCAAGTTTTTTCCTATTTTATTTTATTTTATTTTATTTTATTTTATTTTATTTTATTTTATTTTATTTTATTTTATTTTATTTTATTTTATTTTATTTTATTTTATTTTATTTTTAGATAATACAACCAAGCTTGTTAGAAAATTTTACAAGTAAAATAAATAAATAAATAAATAAATAAATAAACATTTTAAAGTATTAATCAGATCCACATCCATACAGTGGCACAGCTTTACACTCCTGGAACAATAAATTAATTGGATGTTCAGATAACTGGTACATTTCTGGAAACAAGGTAGAAACACTTGAAGGAAATGGAAGTCATGTGTAAGTACGTTTCTACTTCCTCTCTCTCTCTCTCACACACACACACACACACACACTGCGCTGTCCATTAGCAAGGTTTCAGATAGCAGAGCTGCGAGTCTTCAGAGAGCAGTCTTGTCTAAAATAAGAGCACTTTAGCAATCTCCAGAGCACATGGGCAAGGACACTGCTCAGTTTACCGTCTCTCTCTCTCTCTCCCTTGAACACACACACACACACACACACACACACACACTGTGAGAGAGAGCTATATGTAACCATTGCTGTCATATATACATACTTCAATTGCAAGTAATTTTACTGTTCTAATAGTAGTTGTGTGTGTATAAAGTGGCTTGTACACACACACACACACCCCATCTCTCTTATATCTTAAAGGTTTGATGCATCCAGACGTCATGTCCTGAGATTTTTTTCCTCTCTCTCTCAAACACACACACACTGTGTGCCAAAACTGCACTGACCAACCCTAATATTTTTTTCTATTTATTTATTTATTTATTTATTTATTTATTTATTTATTTATTTATTTATCTATCTATCCTTTCAACCAGAGCTTACATCTCAGCTAATTAGCTGCCCATTTCCACTTCAGCCAGTGCTTATATGTTAGCCAGCTAGCAAATTTTTTTCCTCACAAACACAGCTTCTCTTTTATCTGTCCCTTTTCCCATTGAAACTAAGCTCCTATGTGAGCTAGCTAACTAGCTAATGCAAATGTTTATGCAAACATTGACCTTTTCCCTCAGCTTGTATATTTTGAACGGGAATGTCCTTTTGGTGCCAGTGTAGCATGGTAAGGCTAGCTAGCTAGCTAAAAATGAGGTATTGAGGTTAAAACTATCGAGTCTGGTTGCTGAAAAATGCGAATGAGAGGAGAATGATGGCAAATTTGTGACCAGCCATATTGCTATCACTTTACAAACAATTTAGCAACCGGGTGAAGATGCCCCATCTTCCACAAAATTCCACAACACAGTATTCAAGATTGGTTGAGCCGGTGAGGTTGGCTGCCACCTCAAGTGCTCCGACCTCTTTTTTTTTGTTTTTTAAGTTAACTTCCAGTAAATTAAAACTGGTCAATTCTTCACAATGGAGTACATTATGTACGATAGAGATACTTTTATTTCTATTGGTATACAACATACTCATGATTCGACGTTTTTAACCCCGGATCCAAGTTGGCGGAGTGAGATCCTGAGGGAAAACAAAGGATGCGACCTGACGTGGCGGCCCCGGGGGAAACGAGCCGGCGTCAGGAACAGGCTGAGAGCCCATGCACACTGCACAACTCTGCCTAGCATCCTGCTCGCAAACGTCCAGTCGCTGGAAAACAAGCTGAATGACCTGAGGGCCAGGGTAAAGTTCCAGAGAGACATTCGAGATTGCAATCTCCTCTGCTTCACAGAGACATGGCTGAACCCAGTGGTACAGGACCTCTACAGGATGCACTCAATGATGCAGACTGGGACATGTTTCAGTGCAGCTCAGACGACATCAACATGTTTACGGAAACATTTGTGGGATTCATCGGGAAACTAGCAGATGATACTGTACAATAAATGATCATCAGAATGTTTCCCAATCAGAAGCCGTGGGTGGATAAGACCACCCGTGATGCTTTGCCGCTGCCTACAACGCGGGACTTGTGTCGGGTGACATGGACTCATACAAGGCTGCGTCATACAACGTTCGGAAAGCGGTGAAGGAGGCGAAGCAGCGCTACGGGAGGAAACTAGAGTCACAGCTCCAACAGAGTGACTCTAGGAGCCTGTGCCAGGGACTAAAAACAATAACTGACTATAAAGCACCAACATCCGGTATGACGAATGCGGATGGGTCTCTGGCAGACAAGCTGAACACCTTCTATGCTCACCTCGAGGCTGCAGCTAACGATGCTAATGCTAAAACTAATGCTAATGGCTGCAGACAGGATGAGAATGCCAACACCGGAAATGCGTTCATCATCTTCGTGCATGTCATGAGGAGAGCCTTCAGGAGAGTGAACACCAGGAAAGCAGCAGGACCAAACAGAATCTCAGGTCAAGTCCTCAGAGCCTGCGCTGACCAGCTAGCACCCATGTTCATGGAAATATTCAACCTCTCCTTAACCCAGTCAGTAATCCCCACATGCTTCAAAGAGTCCATCATTGTTCCTGTCCCAAAGAAACCCCATCCTGCTTCCCTCAACGACTACCGCCCTGACCTCAGTAGTAACAAAGTGTTTTGAGTGGCTGGTCAGAGACTTCTTCATCTCTTCACTACCTGACACACTAGACCACTCAACAGATGATGCCATTTCTCACCTCCTTCATGCATCACAGAATGCTGTTTGTCGACTACAGTTCAGCATTTAATGCTATTATTCCCTCCACACTCACCACCAAGCTGGAGCACCTGGGACTCAGCACATCTCTGTGTCGATGGATCTCCAGTTTCCTAACTGGCAGACCACAGGCAGAAAGGATGGGCAGACATGTCTCAGCCTCTCTCACCCTCAGCACTGGAGCCCCCCAGGGTTGTGTTCTGAGCCCCCTGCTGTACTCTTTATACACGTATGACTGCATCGCCACTACCAACTCCAGCACCATCATCAAGTTTGCTGATGACACTGTTGTGGTCGGACTGATCTCTGACAACAATGAGACAGCCTATCTAGAGGAGATTAGGAATCTGGAGAACTGGTGCCAGAGGAACAACCTCCTCCTCAAGATCAACAAGACAAAGGAGGACTTCAGCAAAAAGCAGGATAGGTACTACCAGACCCCCGTGATCGACGAGAGCTCAGTGGAGAAAGTGGACAGCTTCAGAAACCTCAGTGTTCATATCACGCTTGACTTGTCATGGTCCTGTCACATCAACACCGTGGTGAAAAAGGCCCAGCAGTGTCTCTACCACCTCAGATGCTTAAGAGACTTTAGACTGCCCTCTAAGGTGCTTAGAAATTTTTACTCCAGCACCATAGTGATTGTCCTGATGGGAAACGTCAAAACCTGGTTCAGGAACAGCACCATGCAGGACAGATGAGCTCTTCAGAGGGTGGTGCGATCAGCTGAGCGTATCATCCGTACCAAGCTCCCTGACCTGCACTCAATCTATAACAAGCAGTGCTGGACCAAGGCCAGGAAGATTGTGAAGGATCTCAGGCACCCCAATAATGGACTGTTCTCTCTGTTGAGGTCAGGAAAGTGCTTCCACTCCCTGAAGGCCAACACAGAGAGACTGAGGAGAAGCTTCTTCCTGCAGGCTATATGGACACTCAACCAGAACTTGCTGATTGGACTTGCTATGTTTCCTTTACACGTGTTGGAACACACCAAAACCAACCACTCTGTACATTTGCACACTGCACAGGACTGAAGTACATAAAACATATATGTTGTACATTTCTGGTTCTGTTTACATTTAAAGAGGACTACTGTGGACTACTGCACTTTGGATGATGGACAATGCCACTGCTGCTCATCATTTTATTTCACTCCATGACCACCCTGTACTGCTGCTGTCTGCACATTGCAGACTGCACACACTTTATACAGTTTATTTATACAGATCTACTTTCTTACATTTTTATATATTTCTACAGATTTCCACTTATATTTCCACTTATACTTTATTTTATTTATATTTTATATTCTTCCTTTGGCATTCTACCTCCTTATTTCCTTTTCAAGGTCGTAAATAGTTTTGTAAGCATTTCACTGCATATCATACTGTGTAGGATTGTGTATGTGACAAATAAAAATTTGAAATTGAGTTGAATTGAATTAAGTGACCAGCGTTTGCTTGCTTCCCTTAAAATTTGCAGAATAAATATCATCATTCATATGAAGGGTGCCAATAATTTAGATTGCACCGTAAATGCCTTACTCCTAACCATCTCACCTCAGAGCTTATATTTCAGCTAGCTAGCTAACCCTCTCACCTCAGCTTATATTATATATATGCCTTTTACCTTAGAGCTTATAATTCAGCTAGCTAACTCTTCAACCTCAGCTTCAGCATCTATTTAGTTTCCCCATACAACTCAAGCTAATATTTTGCAAACATTTCCACCTCAGCTCTAGCTAGCTAACCCTTCCACCCCAGTTACAGATAGCTAGCTAACTCATTCACCATAGAGCTTATATTTTAACTAGCTAGCTAATCTTTTCACCTCAGCTCAGATAGCTAACCCTTTCACCTCGGGTTCAGCTAGCTAGCTAACTCTTCCACCTCAGATTCAGCTAGCTAACTAACCCTTCCACCTCAGAGATTATATTTCTGCTAGCAGCAAACCCTTCCACCTCAGCTTCAGATAGCTAGCTAACCCTTCCACCTCAGCTTCAGATAGCTAGCTAACCCTTCCACCTCAGCTTCAGACAGCTAGCTAACCCTTCCACCTCAGCTTCAGACAGCTAGCTAACCTTTCCACCTCAGCTTCAGACAGCTAGCTAACCTTTCCACCTCAGCTTCAGACAGCTAGCTAACCCTTCCACCTCAGCTTCAGACAGCTAGCTAACCCTTCCACCTCAGCTTCAGACAGCTAGCTAACCCTTCCACCTCAGCTTCAGACAGCTAGCTAACCCTTCCACCTCAGCTTCAGACAGCTAGCTAACCCTTCCACCTCAGCTTCAGACAGCTAGCTAACCCTTCCACCTCAGCTTCAGATAGCTAGCTAACCCTTCCACCTCAGCTTCAGACAGCTAGCTAACCCTTCCACCTCAGCTTCAGACAGCTAGCTAACCCTTCCACCTCAGCTTCAGACAGCTAGCTAACCCTTCCACCTCAGCTTCAGATAGGTAGCTAACTCTTCCACCTCAGCTTCAGATAGCTAGCTAACCCTTCCACCTCAGAGCTTATATTTCAGCTAGCTAGCTAGCCCTTTCTCCTAATTTATGATTCCAAGGGTCAGCACCAGAGCTGCACAGTCACCTGACTCCAGACCCTAGAAAGAGAACATTCTGGAAGTCTTGCTGTGGGAGAGTGAAGGGAAAGCAGCTTGTGCTCAGCATATGCAGAAAATTCCTCCAGACTGCTGGAAAAGTCTCCCAGATGGCTTCCTAATGGAGCTGAGAGGTGGCCAAGACTCTGCTAATCTGTCAACAAGTGTAGCTGGAAAAGTTGAAAATATAACATACTGAGATTATTTTTTGGCTTTTAGTCTGGAGCTGGAATGTGCTAATAAATAAACCTTCTACCTCAGAGCTATTTCAGCTAGCTAGCTAACTCTTACACATCAAAGCCATACAATTCAGCTAGCTAGCAAACCCTTCCACCGCAGAGCTTATATATTTGAGGTAGCTAGCGAACCCTTCCAACTCAGAGCTTATATATTTGAGGTAGCTAGTGAACCTTTCCACCTCAGAGTTTATATATTTAAACTAGCTAGCGAACCCTTCCACCTCAGAGCTTATATATTTCAGGTAGCTAGCAAACCCTTCCACCTCAGAGCTTATATATTTCAGGTAGCTAGCGAACCCTTCCACCTCAGAGCTTATATACACTATATTGCCAAAAGTATTCGCTCACCCATCCAAAATCAGGTGTCCAATCACTTCCATGGCCACAGGTGTATAAAATCAAGCACCTATGCATGCAGACTGTTTTTACAAACATTTGTGAAAGAATGGGTCGCTCTCAGGAGCTCAGTGAATTCCAGCGTGGAACTGTGATAGGATGCCACCTGTGCAACAAATCCAGTCGTGAAATTTCCTCGCTCCTAAATATTCCACAGTCAACTGTCAGCTGTATTATAAGAACGTGGAAGTGTTTGGGAACGACAGCAACTCAGCCACGAAGTGGTAGGCCACGTAAACTGACGGAGCGGGGTCAGCGGATGCTGAGGCACATAGTGCGAAGAGGTCACCAACTTTCTGCAGAGTCAATCGCTACAGACCTCCAAACTTCATGTGGCCTTCAGATTAGCTCAAGAACAGTGCGCAGAGAGCTTCATGGAATGGGTTTCCATGGGCGAGCAGCTGCATCCAAACCATACATCACCAAGTGCAATGCAAAGCGTCGGATGCAGTGGTGTAAAGCACGCCGCCACTGGACTCTAGAGCAGTGGAGACGCGTTCTCTGGAGTGACGAATCGCGCTTCTCCATCTGGCAATCTGATGGACGAGTCTGGGTTTGGCGGTTGCCAGGAGAACGGTGCTTGTCTGACTGCACTGTGCCAAGTGTAAAGTTTGGTGGAGGGGGGATTATGGTGTGGGGTTGTTTTTCAGGAGCTGGGCTTGGCCCCTTAGTTCCAGTGAAAGGAACTCTGAATGCTTCAGCATACCAAGACATTTTGGACAATTCCATGCTCCCAACTTTGTGGGAGCAGTTTGGAGCTGGCCCCTTCCTCTTCCAACATGACTGTGCACCAGTGCACAAAGAAAGGTCCATAAAGACATGGATGACCAAGTCTGGTGTGGATGAACTTGACTGGCCTGCACAGAGTCCTGACCTCAACCCGATAGAACACCTTTGGGATGAATTAGAGCAGAGACTGAGAGCCAGGCCTTCTCGTCCAACATCAGTGTGTGACCTCACAAATGCGCTTCTGGAATAATTCCCATAAACACACTCCTAAACCTTGTGAACAGCCTTCTCAGAAGAGCTGAAACTGTTATAGTTGCAAAGGGTGGACCGACGTCATATTGAACCCTATGGATCAGGAATGGGATGTCACTTATGTTCATATGCGAGTCAAGGCAGGTGAGCGAATACTTTTGGCAATAGTGTATTTAAACTAGCTAGTGAACCTTTCCACCTCAGAGCTTATATATTTCAGCCAACTAACTAACCCATACATTTTACTAGAGAGTTTAATCTTTTCATTTTTAAATCCTCACTCCTTCAAGGTAGTTGTTAGAAATGCACCAAAAGATTGTTTTTAACTGCTACATTTATTACGTTTATTTAACTTAAAAAACAAAGTAGAACCTTTTATCCTGCAACCAGAGTTTCTATTTCAGCTAGCTAAATCTTTTCCCTTCAAGCAAAGCTTATTTAAGCTAACTTTTTTAGCCTATTCAACCAAAGATTTAGCTAATTAGCTAATCATTTTCCGTTCAACTGCAGAGCTTATGTTTTTAGCTAGCTAGCTAACTATTCCCTGTCTCAACCAGCATTTATTTTATTGCCCTTATTTAGGTTTTAATAAAGTTTTTACAGAACATTTTCATTCCATTTCTGTTACTCTGAATTACCTCTGACCAAGATGGCGGCACGTACACATCGTGAGGCTCAGCGTCTCTCTAGATTTTCCGTATTAGTGCTTATTTACCTACTAATCACCTGCATGTTTGTTCGTTTCAGTCATGCGATTTTAAAATATGACAGTCAGTCGTTATTTAACATCGATTATGCATACACAAACTCTGTTTCGAACTACGTTTTCAACATCGACCAGCTACCACCGGACCCTGTAAGGATGCCACCCCACATCATGCCCCTTGTTCTGATCAGAAGAGTTCGACGCCAGCGCAGAGACCATAAACAAAGATGAGGTAAACGCGGAGAGCTACGAGCCAAGCTAAGGCTAAATCCATACCAACTACCACTTCCGAGTGTTTTTCTCGCCAATGTTCAGTCCCTGACAAACAAACCGGACGAGCTCAGGATTTGGACACTTACACATCGACAGATCACAGACTGTAATTTAATGGTTTTCTCAAAACTTGGCTTAATAATGGCATTCGGAACAGAGTGCTAGAGCTTGAGGAGCCACAGGTAAACACAGAGGTGGGGGCTTATGTATCTATGTAAACAAAACATGGTGCACTGTCTCTTTCACTGTTTGTTCCCATTGCTCTGCTGATCTTGAATACCTGATTATTAAGTGCAGACCCTTTTATTTACCATGCGAGTTTACATGCGTTGTTGTGATAGCAGTGTCTGTCCCCCCAGAGGCAAGGGCTAATATTGCCATGAAAGAACTTAGTGCTGCTATTAACAACCTGCAAGCAGTGCACCCTGATGGAGTCTTTATTGTCGCCGGGGATTTTATTCACTGCAACTTAAGATCTGTTCGGCCAAAGTTTCAACAGAATGTCTCCTGCTTCACTAGAGGACACTAAATCCTGGACCATGTATATACTAATGTGGCTGATGCTTACAAAGCATCACACTTCTCCTCCACCTTGGACAATCTGACCATTTTTTTATTGTTTCTGCTGCCCAAGTACTCACCAGTCACCAAACGTGTGAAACCCACAGTCAGGACTGTTAAAGTCTGGTTGGATAGGGCAGACGCTGCTCTCAGACGCTGCTCTCTCAGTTTTCACACACTGACTGGAGTGTATTTGCTGACCAGGCCACCATAGACTCAGACACCAACATTAACACCAACTCTGTTTTGGAGCATTTTAACAGATGTGTGTACCAGGTGACCACACAGGTAACAATCATTTTGTTCCCCAACCAGAAGCCCTGGATGAACCGGGATGTTCGCCTTCTGCTTAAAGCACGCAACACAGCCTTCAGGTCCGGTGACAGGGAGGCCTATAGAGTCACCAGAGGCAATCTGAGGAGGGGAATATACAAAGCCAAATATGAACACAAACAGCAGATTGAGGAACACTTCAACTCTGCTGACCTATGACCCATGTGGCTTGCAAGGGATCCAGGCCATCACTGACCACAAACCACCCAGCATGTCACCTACAAGCAGCTCTACCTTACATCCGAGCTAAATCACTTCTATGCTCGTTTTGAAAAAGGGAGGATGGAGTCCATGCTCAAGACTGAACTACTGCTACAGGCAAGCAGCCATTCACTCTCTCCACCTCGGAAGTGTGTGCTACTCTGAGTAGGGTCAATACACGAAAAGCAGCTGACCCTGATGGCATCCCTGGCCGGGTGTTTAGAGCCTGTGCAGAACAACTGATTGAAGTCTTCACAGACATCTTTAACCTGTCCCCACCTCGGGCACTTGTCCCCACCTGCTTTAAGTCAGCTAACATTGTGTCTGTGCCTGAGCACTCTGCTGCAGTGACACGCAGTGACTTTCATCCCGTCGCACTCACCCCATCATAGCAAAGTGCTTCGAAAGACTAGTCCTCACCCACCTCCAAGACTGTCTACCTCCCTAACTCTGGATCCACACCAGTTCGCTTATCGCCGTAACCGGTCAACAGAGGACGCCATCTCCACAGCACTTCATTCTGCTCTGACTCAACTGGACATCCCCAAAACTTACGTCAGGATACTGTTCATTGACTTTAGTTCAGCATTTAACACAGTCAGCCCGTCCAAGCTAATCTTGAAGCTTAAACAGCTTGGAATTAGTTCTCCTCTCTTCAATTGGACTTTCTCACACACAACCACAGTCTGTCAGACTGGACAACCTAACATCCTTCAGTCTTCTCCTGAACACTGGACTTCCCCAAGGATATGTACTGTCCCCTCTCCTTTACTCCCTCTTCAACCATAACTGCATACCTGTACGTGCCAATAACAGCATTATCAAGTTTGCAGATGACACCACGGTGATAGGCCTGATCAGAGGTAACAATGAGACGGCTTACAGGGAGGAGATCCAGCACCTTGGCTGTGTGGGGACAACAACCTGGAACTCAACACCAGGAAAATAAAGGAGGTCATTGTGGACTTCAGGTGTGCTGGGAATCATACTCATGCTCCCATTCATATCAGCGGAACTGCTGTTGAGTGTGTACCCAGCTTTAAGTTCCTTGGGCTCCACATCTCAGAGGACCTCACCTGATCCATGAACACCTCCTTCCTGGTTAAAAAGAAGAGACTGAAAAAGACCCATCTCTGCTCCAAGATTCTTGTGAACTTTTACCGCTGTACCATTGAGAGCATCATCACCAACTGGTCAGGTATGGCAACTGCACAGCTACAGACCGTAAAGCCCTTCAGTGGGTGGTGAACTCCTCCCAATGTATCACTGGCACTCAGCTACCCACCATCAATAGCATTTACAATAAACGCTGCCTGCAGAGGGGGAAAGGCATTATCAAAGACACTTCTCACACGAATCATGGACTATTTACCCTTCTCCCATCCAGAATGCGCTATATATATATGATATAAGATATGTATATCTTTATTATAATTTATTGTAAATATTCCACTTATGCACTTCTGGATGGATACTAAATGCATTTCATTGGCTCTGTATATGTACTCTTCCAATAACGTTGAATCTAATCTAATCTAATTTGATTCAACCAGCATTTTATATTTTACAAACTAGCTCTTTTCTTTAACTGAAGCGTGTAGCAAGCTAACATTTTCTCCTTGAACATAAGCCTATATATTAGCTAACACTGTCTCCTTCAGCCTGAGTTCAAGAAGAAAAGGTTAGCTTGCTGAAATCTAAGATTATCATTTTAGCAAGTTAACCCTCTTTCCTTCAACCTAAGCTTACATTTTAGCAAGCTAAACTTTTCTCCTTTAACCTAAGCTTACATATTAGCAAGCTAACTTTTTTCCTCTTGAACCTAAGCTCATATTTTTAGCAAGCTAATCTTTTCTCCTTCGACCTAAGCTTCCCTTTTTAGCAAGCTAACCTTTTCTCCTTCAACTTGGGCTCAGGTTTTTAGCAAGCTAACCCTTTTTCCTTGATCTGAAGCTTATATTTTGGTGGGGGGAAAATAAATATTGCATTTTATTTTTTGATGAAACACGGATCAGAATGATTCCATGAGCATTGTTCCCCCCATAGAACCTTCGATTTTATTTGTATTTGAAATTTCACATTCAGGGATGTTTCCTTTCTCTCATGTGTCTGAACTTTTTCTTTTTCCTGCTTTGCTCTGGTTTGAGTTTCTCTCTCAAAGGGCTAAATATATCTCAGTGATCTGTTGGTTTTAGCATTAATGTACTTGTGAGGTAATTTGTGTAGTTGCCATGCGACAGTTATGTGATGTGTTTTGTTGGTCTATTCTGCTGTCTCGTCTGAAATGCCTGTCAAGTACTGCGATTTGCATCTTTTTCTTTTTTTTATTTAAACCCTTAAAGTCTGATAGTCATCTTTAGACAGCAGCGTCTTTTTTCCCTCTCTCTCTTGAAATAATTGTGCAATTTTATGACTTTCGTTATCTATTTACTTATGTTTTTTTGTGCTATGATTCTTGATGATTGTGTGAAATAGTCCAATATGGATATTAATTATTCAATTTTTAATTGCTTTTCTATTCTAGGTACATGAATGTGTGAAATATCCCAATTTGGGAACTGCACAGTTAATGAATTTATTCATTATTATTATTATTATTATTATTATTATTATTAATTTATTAAATTGTGTGTTTATTCTATAATTGGATGAATTTGTGTGTGAAATATCCCAATATGGCAACCTGAATCTGACAATGAATTTATTCCTTAAAAATGATTAATTTTTCAATTGCTTTTATGCTATAATTGCATGGATACGAGTGTGTGAAGTATCCCAATATGTCAACCTGAACCTCACTATTAATGAATTTATTAATTCTTATTATATATTAATTTATATATTGTGTGTATTCTATGCATTTGTGTGTGAAATATCCCAGTATGGCAACCCTACCTCATACTACCTAATAAATTTATTCATTTTTATTTTTTTCACGCTAAAATTTCATTAACATGGGTTTGTGAAATATCCCGACATGGCAACCCGAATCTCACAATTCATGAATTTATTCAATATTAAGGTTTAAATGCTTTTATGCTATAATTGCATGATGTGATGTATCCCAATATGGCAACCTGAACCTCATGAATAATTAGTTTATTCATTATTATAATAATTGTGTGTTTTATGCTATAATTGCATGAATTTGAGTGAAATTTGAATGAATTTGTGAAATTTCCTATCATGGCAACCCAGAACTCACAAAGAACTCACCGGACTTTAGTGAGGTATTTCTTTTGACGTTTGCGCTACTGTAGCTAAAGAATGACCGACTCCATACTTTTGAGGTCTCTCTCTTTTTTTATTTATTTTTTTTTTACGCAAGACTCAAGTTATTTTTTAAGGTGAAAAGTTTTAAAAATTTTAAAAATTTAAGGGGATTAGTCATTATGTAGCTACAGTACAAATGTTTTTGTGCCTTTGGGCTGAAACTTGGGTATAATTCCATCATCATGGAAAAATGTTCACGTTAACACACACACATACACACACACACATTCTTGCGTTATGTTCTAACTTGGACTGTGTGAAGTTCACACAGCGTCCATGCCATTGACCTGGAACAGACTGGACTGGTTGGAATTTCCACTTCACTTTTCCATGTGGGAAGTTGGAAATTCTGGTCTTTAGGTTAAATCTTTAAGCAGTAGAATTTCAACAGTATTTGCAATTTAAGGCTTTTTACTTTTTATCCTTTTTTTAAAAAAAAATTTTATAGAGAAAGGACATTTTGGGGACATTTTGGGGAGGGGAAAAGCCTAAGGCTCTTCATTTTTGGCACCGAAACAACACCACAAAAAAAAGCTGTATACATTTTACTGAGAGCAGTCCCAAATCGCTTCCAGTGACTGCGCCTTTACGCCATCTGTTATTTGCACTCCCACCTGTACACACACACACACACACACACACACTCCCTATCAAGAACTTTTCCTTACATATTACGATTACGACCTTTTCTGTGTTTTATTGCCGTTAATTTCTTCTTATGTTCTTAATAACTGAGGTTTTTAAAACTAAAAGAGATAGAATGAACTCTGTGTGTGTGTGTGTCCTGGCTTGCTGAAAAATCAGCTCCCCACCTGGACTCAATGGCCAAGAAAAACATGTGCGATGTTCTGGAAAATCCACGCTCCCGTATTCCCGAAAGACTCTCTTCCCGTTTATGAAGCCGCCGTGCATTAGCAGTAGCTGAACAAATACGACGTTTCGCTAACACGTTCCCGCGAAAGCCTGCCTTCATAAAACTTTATGACGCTTGTAAAGCGAGCTGCTTGACTTAGTAAGTCTCGAGCTAATCGGGCCAGAAGCGCATGCGAGATGTTGGGTGGGAAGAACAGCAGTCGGAATACGATGTTGCGTTTAAAGGAGCGGTTTGTCATTTTTACAGCCCCCTAAGAGACTCCGCCCCTTCTGCTGAGAACACATCTACCTCAAGTTGCC
The DNA here is from genome assembly GCF_019097595.1 of Hemibagrus wyckioides. Lineage (NCBI taxonomy): Eukaryota > Metazoa > Chordata > Actinopteri > Siluriformes > Bagridae > Hemibagrus > Hemibagrus wyckioides. The sequence continues at coordinate 6,753,319 of NC_080738.1, read as the reverse complement.
TTATAGATGCAGGCTCTAATGACGACACGAAACGCTATAGAACATTGCTCTCGCTTATGAACAGATTAATGAGGTCGTGTTATGATGTCATAATCCTTCTAGATCTACAGTCACTGAGCCTCATGGGCCTTAATGCAGACTTTAAAATGTTAAAAGAAATACAACGTTACAGTGTTATGTTAAATGTATTACCCGGTAATATCTCTGATGCAGAGCTCATTTCTGGGCCAGAATCAAAAAAAAATTCTATTTTATTACCTTTAATTTATGTTACAGTTCTAGAAGCAGGGTGAAAAAAAAACGGACTGCACCTTTAAAGAGCATGTCAGGAAAAAGCGAAGGAAAATGGCTGGTTAGACATACACACACACTCGGGGGAGAAAGCCATTACTAAGATTTCTGCCTGCATTTTAATAAGGAAAACAGGGGGCACCCCACACACACTCACACACACACACTCAACACTAATATACACATATATTGGAAATTGACACTCGGTGAATTAATAGATGATGAATCCACCCACGCATAAACAATAGCCCAATGTGAAATGACCTCTTAGACATACCGCACACACACACACACACACACACACACGCACACACAATCGCCTGGAGTTGAATACATAAGAATTCATCACAGAAGTTTAGAAGCTTTAAAAATAAAACTTTTATTCCACACTTCAGTATAACAGAGATTTCTCGCTATATATTTTGATTTACCCTCCGCTTCCGCCCTTGTTGCCTATCTTAAGGGCTTGTTCCGGTTCTTCACCGGCTCGAGACGAGACCATGAGGGTCAGCAGTACTGTAGCAGTTCAGAGCTCGTGTGTATGAACGTAACAAAGAGCGAATGTTTCAGGCAGAGTTCGTGACGTCCTTTGTGGAAAATAATAAATAAGCAAAAGAGTCACATTACATCACCAGTAAGCATCCCGGAGACTCGGCGAAAGTGTTGAGAGAGGTTCTGTGGTCTTTTTTTTAATTAAATCGGAGCAGGCTGCATCGCTCTACGTTTAACAGAAACACTTGAATTGAAGGGAAGTGAAGCACGGTGGTGGGAGCATCATGTGCACAATTAGCTTGGCTGCTTGTCAGAATAATAGACTTGTGATAGAACATTTTACATGGAGAAGATGCTCGTGAGGTTCTGACCTCCTTTTATGCGTGACTATTAGTTGTTTGTGACTAGAAACTGTTATGACCAGAGATTGTTTGCGCAAAATATTACTGGAGAGACTCTAAGGGCTATCTGGATCCTAGCCAATGACTGACAATGTTTTCCTTTCCTTAATCCTGTCCTGTGGTTTAATCCTGATTATAAATATCCAATGTATCCTTTTCATTTGCATGGAAAGCATTGGATCCTGTTACACAACAGAACAATTAAATTGTGTGCCTCTTGTGCCTAAAGGTGTGCAAATTTCCACAGGAACCTGCTCTCTAAGTTTTAACAGCTGGCCTCATGTAGACATCTCCAGATGTGGTACTGTGGCATTTTGTGTGACTTGTTCAAGATTTGTTTTGCTTAGGCTTCATGATGATGATGATGATGATGATGATGATTCTTCAGGTAGGATCTCCAGCAAACCTTGGACTACCAGTAACCGGTGTGATTGATATATTTGTTTATTTACATTGAGATCATGTGACACATTGTGGTTGCACAAGTTAAGTAATTTAAAGGGGCAGCGGGCAGAGGGTGGTGGTGGCCAGGCATGGGTGGCCAGGGATGGGAGTGGAGGGTGGGTGTATCTAGTATGGGTGGTGGGGCGAAGGCAGAGGGTGGGTGGCTGTGGATGGGGGCAGGGGGTGGGGGTTGTTGGTGATGGGTGGCAGGACGGGGGTGGTAGTGAATACTTGTGCATCAATCTGGAGGTCTGAATAGCGACCTGCACAAACTTCCAAGTCAATCAGACGGAGTGTTTGACTCTCAGGAAATTCTCCCTGATGGATCAGTGGAATCGTTCTATCTTAGTTCGACAGGAAGTGACCACATACGATGTGGAAAGGCAGAAGAAGGTAAACGGTGTGTGTTTGGAATGAAAGAGGCTGTTGTTGTGTGTTGATTCTCAGCACAGAACCAAAAAAAAAGGATAATTATATCCACACACAAACACACACAGTTTTTTTTTTTTTTCTTGTTTAGTGGCTGTCGACTCTGGACGTTCCCGTTGTGTGTTAATAGTTTATGACACCCCGGCTTGGCTGAGCGTATGATTCAGTGGTGTGTTAAGAAATGCAGATGGCTGACTCTAAATACCTCGGCTGAAATCGATGCAGATTATATTCATCACGTCGCGTCTGACCATATCAATTTAAATCCAGCTGAGGAGAGAGAGAGAGAGAGAGAGAGAGAGAGAGAAGGATGCTTCGGAGAATTTATCTGGCTGTTTATTACGGCCGCGGCTCTGCGGCTTCTCAAAATAAACCATACGTCTTCCAGCAAGCAGCAATGATTTGTTCCCAGTGGCAACTTTGATGAGTTGTTAAGGTGGATTTGGGCCAGTAAATTGCCTGCATGGTGGAGAGAGAGAGAGAGAGAGAGTGTGTGTGTTTCACTTAACCACCACCAAATCCTCAAGTTCATACAGTTCTGCTGGTGGAACCGCTGTATCATCAGTGTGTGTATAAATATATATATTTAAATTGAGGATCCGTAGAATGAAGTGGGGAAAAGAAATCGATCACCAAACGACAGAAAAACCCATTTTAAAACAAATAGTTTGAATAAACACTCCATGGTGGATCCACGGTGAGCTGAAAAGCATCTCAAAACCAGCTCCTGGGGTGCTGTATTATAGCTGCCCCTGCACTCTGACTTCCTCGGCTGGGACATGCGAAGAAAAGAATTCCACTGTGCTGTAATGTATGTGTGTAACAATAATAAAGCATCTCAGGTACATGCTGCCTTTGGTCTTTAAAGAGCGATTATCAGAGTCGCCGTAGCTTCCTGGTCCTCAAACCAGTCCTGTATTTCTCCTCTAAACTGCTAAATCCCATCCATCGGTCCATATGCTCGTGTCTCTAGACAAAGATGGTGGTTTTGACGAATCGAAGGACGATGTATCCAGTTCTCCATGAATCTCTTGATTCTGATTGGTCAGGAGGTGTTGATTCATTTCTGTAAAAGACTCAGCCATCGATATTATAGAACAAATTAGTAGACAGGTTTTTCCAGCATGATGATGATGATGATGATGATGATGAGTGTGCTGGAACAGTTAGTGTGAAGAATGAGAAGAACTCCTAAAGGTTCTTGAAGCAATTTTTTTTTTTCTTTAAATGGTGGATCCAGAGCTAGAAGCCAAACAGCAGACATGAAAATTATGAAACCCTCATCAGATAAATGTATATTTGCATTTTATTTATTTTTCTATTTTTTACTTATTTATACATTTTATTTATTTTTTTGTTTATTTATTTTTCTCTCCAAGAGCCATAGTATTATGGGTTAATTTAACAGGGTTAATTTAATTCTTTAAATAAATCTGTCTTTATTAATTATATTTTTTTCCCTTCTCCATAGCTTTTGATGAAATTTGTTCTTTAATTTTGTGTCACAAGACATTTTGGTTTTTCAAACAAACAAACATCTAAATGTCCATGTCCACACATTTTTTCCCCAGACCCTAAATATGGCCCATAAATGTTTATTTTGTCTAATATTCATTATGATTAATTGCTGATGGGATGAGTCAGCGTTTTTTCTACGTCCTGTTCCGTCGTCCTGAATTCAGCAAATGTATTTGTTATTTTTCTTTTGCTGGAATTAAGCCTGGGTTTAACACAAACTCCAGATATTTTCACCTTTTATATTAAAACATGTTACATTTAAACACAAAACTAATCCGTTCATGCTGACCAATCAGAATCGAGAGGTTATACAGAGTCCTGGAGATCCTTTAGCCACACCCATGAGATGTTAAATAAACAAATGTGTAATCATGCTAACATACAGAGCTTGAAAACACCACCAATATCTTTGGCTAGAAATCGTAGACCTCTCAGTCTGACTGAAGCAGAGCCTCAGTGAGCAGCTGGGCTCTTTAAACCAGGTTAAAAATGATAATAATAATAATAATAATAATAATAATAATAATAATAATAATAATAATAATAATAATAATAATTAAAAAGAACTAATCCTCCACAGGAACCTAGTCATTTAAATTAGTCTAGTCAGAGCTGTAATATGGCCACCTTGACCGACCTCATTAGAATTCTTTCTTTCTTTCTTTCTTTCTTTCTTTCTTTCTTTCTTTCTTTCTTTCTTTCTTTCTTTCTTTCTTTCTTTCTTTCTTTCGCAGTAGGCAGCTTGTCTACATGTTTGTTCAAATGGGAGCATCTCTCTCTCTCTCTCATGTAGTGTCACTTTACATTTCCCCTTGCTGGTGTGAGAGGAAACTGAGACAGAGAAAGAGAGAGAGAGAGAGAGAGAGAGAGAGAGGGAGGGAGGAAGAGATAGAGAGAAAATGCGAATGACATGGAGGTTTGTCGTTGTGAATTCTGAGAAGCTGATGCATCAAATGGGAATGGAGAGAAGGGCTGATCAGTGGACATCACTCCGAGCCTGTGTGTGTGTGTGTGTGTGAGAAAGTTTGTGTCGAATGTTGTTGCCTTGCACTCAGAGACACACACCGGGGCTGATATTACAGCAGACGGACAGGACGCATCGATCTGAGCTGAAACTCTACACAGGAACTACAGCATTATTAATTAGACACTCGCACAACACACACAAGCACAAACAAGAACAAGTGTGTGTGTGTCCGTGTGTGTGTGTGTGTGTGTGTGCATTTCTTTTCCACTGACCTTTTGGCATGTTGCTAAGAGTCAGGTGATCAGTAATCAGGAACACACACACACACTGGCGTTTTTCCATTCAGCTGTGTGACATAAAGATGCACCTAATTAAAGAGAAAATAAAGAAAGAGTTGATTATTTCCCTAGAATATCACATCCCAGAGTGATTTGTTGATTTATCTTGTATCTTGAAAATCTTGTTGTTTAGTTATGTTGTGGAATAGTCCGGAAGACACGCACATTACAGCAGCTTTCAATAGTTCCCTAACCAGTGTGTGAACGTAGCAACAGAGCCAATTTTTTGTTTGTTTGTTTGTTTATTTGTTTGTTTTTCCTCCTTTAATTTCTCACCCATCTGTCTGTTCCGATTTCCTCTTTCCCTTTATGCTGAAGTGGCACATCAGTGGTTAAGACGTTGGGCTACTGATCGCAATGTTGCGAGTTAAAAATCACTGCTGGGCCCCTGAGCAAGGCCCCTAACCCTCTAGATAAAAAGGCACCTGCAAAAAAGGCTGTAGAATGTTACCGGTGTTTTTGCAGACAGCAATTTTTTTTAATTTATTATTTTATCAATTTATTTATTTATTTATTTACTTATTTATTTATTTTTGATCACTTGTTTCTTTCCAATTTTTTCCTGATTTTAAAATAAAAAATTGCAGACGGTAATTTTTTAATTTCATTTTTTTGATCACTTGTTTCTTTCTGATTTTTCCTGATTTTGCATGAAATCAAATAATAGATTTAATTAATTACAAAAATTAAAATAAAAAGTCCACCACTTTGATGCAGATGGCAATTTTTTACATATTTATTTATTTATTTATTTATTTATTTATTTATTTATTTATTTATTTATTTATTTATTTATTTTTAAATCCAGTTATTTGTTAGAGGTGCTTCATTATTCTGATGTGTTCACCTGTTCCATGTTCAGTTCCCCTATTCATTCTCTCATTCCTATCCTGTTCCCATGATTCCTTTTTGCTTTCTGTTCAGGTTTTGCCTACTACGACTCGTTCCCGTTACTGGGCGTGTGCCTGTGGTTCGACTCCTGGTGCTTCCTGGTTTCTCTGATAAACCACACACTTGGGTTCTGCTTTGACTCACTGCATGTCATGAGAAGATGCGATAAATAAATCTCTAGAACGATGTAGAAGTGAGCCCTGATGATGATGATAACGATGATGGTGATAGTGTATAGTAGAATGTATTGTGGTGTAAGTGTAGGGTTGAGTAACGTAATCTACTGTATGGATAAAAATAGGATCATGCATTTACAGTTCTGAGTGATAGAGAGAGAGAGAGAGAGAGAGAGAGAGAGAGAGAGAGAGAGCGATGTAATGTATAGAACCCTCTCAGCCCAAGCCTTTCCCCTGAAACCTGTCTAAAATTAGTCGTGACGCATTTCAGCTTAAAAAAACAAGGAACCCAATTTTAACTTAACAATGGAGACCTAATTCACTTTGTCTTCATTTCCTACTTCTGTGCTTTTGGGGATTAGTGTGGATTTGTTACCAAGACTGCTGGTATTTTTTTTATTTATTTATTTATTTATTTATTTATTTATTTATTTATTCACTCTTTCACTTAATCATTTAATCATTTCATATATTTCATCCCATTTATGTTACTACACTTGTGTCAAAGGATCTAAACTTGGGATATATTGTCTGATGCTTTTTTTTTTTCTTATTTCCATCATAACAGCTTCCTTATTTATTATTAATTATTTGTTTATTATTTATTTAAGCTAAACAGCTGCATACTTGGCTGTCGCTCACTTCACAGTTTCTACACAGTCCTTACATTTTTAGATCTCTCGTTCATTTCCTATTTGGGATTTTGTCAAGAAAGGAATACGTCATGTGACCTACGCTCAAGATGTGAAGGACTGACTTTGCGAGCTGTGGTGCAGACAGCGATTTTTTTTTTTTTTAATAAAAGATTAATTTATTTATGCGTTTATTTATTTAATTTATTCATTTTATTTATTTATTTTATTCAGTTTCATTTAAAAAAATATTTTATTTATTTATTTTATATGTATATTTATTTCATATTAAATATTATATAAAATATAAATGTTATGTTTTTTATTTATTTATTTTTACATGTATATTTTTATTTATAATTTTATATTTATTTATTATTTGCATTTATTTATTTAATTAACTAATGTGAGTAATTATTTTTTAAATAATTACATTAATTTATTATTTTTTAAATTATTTATTTGTTTGTTTGGTTGGTTTTGTTTTGCTTGTTTCATTTAATTAAAAAAAAAATGTTTTTTTTTTCTGTGATTAATATCATGGATTTTATGCTGTATGGAATTTCACACTGGAGCTTGTGGATGAAGCTGGATACCCAAAGTAAACGTTTATAAATAATAATAATAATAAAAAATATAAATAATATAATATAATATAATATAATATAATATAATATAATATAATATAATATAATATTAAATATATATAATATTAAATATATATAATATTAAATATATATAATATTATATATTATATATTATATATTAATAAATATTATAATAATATAATAAAGTGTATAATTATTTAATAAAGAGAATAAAGTGTGTGCGTGTGTGTGTGTGTGTGCTTTCAGTCGAATTACTTTTTAATCCTCCATGCGTCTTTCACTGGTCAGAGCGACTCGTTCACACGCTTCCAGTATCTCCGATTTTCTGGTGTCAGTGAACAGGAAAAGAAGTGCTGTTAAATCTGATAACATCGTCTACGATAACACACACACACACACACACACACACACACACACACACACACACACGGTGAAATCGCTCCACTCTACACTTCATCAGTCTACAGAGAGACAGAGAGTGATATCTGAAGAAAGCGAGCGAAGGGATTGAAGGAACGAGAGAAGGAGCTTCACCTCAGGTGATCTGCCATCCTGTCATGTTTTATTAACCACCGCTGTTCAAACCAGCTCCTCCTCCCTGCTCTGCCTCTCTCTCACTGCCTCTCCCTCTGCCTCTCACTCTGTCTCTCACTCTGTTTCTCACTCTGTCTCTCACACTCACTCTGTCTCTCATTCTGTCTCTCACTTTGCCTCTCACTCTCTCTCTCACTCTAACTCTACCTCCCACTCTGCCTCTCACTCTGCCTCTCACTTTGCCTCTCACTCTCTCTCTCACTCTAACTCTACCTCCCACTCTGCCTCTCACTCTCTCTCACTCTGTCTCTCACTCTGTCTCTCACACTCACTCTGTCTCTCATTCTGTCTCTCACTTTGCCTCTCACTCTCTCTCTCACTCTAACTCTACCTCCCACTCTGTCTCTCACTCTGTCTCTCACTCTGTCTCTCACACTCACTCTGTCTCTCACTTTGCCTCTCACTCTCTCTCTCACTCTAACTCTACCTCCCACTCTGCCTCTCACTTTGCCTCTCACTCTCTCTCTCACTCTAACTCTACCTCCACCTCCCACTCTGCCTCTCACTCTGTCTCTCACACTCACTCTGTCTCTCATTCTGTCTCTCAATTTGCCTCTCACTCTCTCTCTCACTCTAACTCTACCTCCCACTCTGCCTCTCACTCTGCCTCTCACTCTGTCTCTCACTCTGCCTCTCACTCTCACTCTAACTCTACCTCCCACTCTGCCTCTCACTCTGCCTCTCACTCTGTCTCTCACTCTC